>NC_137008.1:29527233-29724733 GCF_032717465.1 Coenobita brevimanus | reverse complement strand
GCTAGCGACCGTGACAGTATTGGAATCAGGATAGGAGAACAGTCATTTCAAGAATGCCAAATCTCCAGATGGAGCAGAAATGGCTGGTGGAGCATCGAACCAGGCTTTGATGTATAGTACTCCAATGAACGTCACAAATTGTCTCAGGCCAGTGAGCTCAGCAGCAGACTTTTGAAACTGAGCTCAGAACAAATACATCTTGATTCTGCAGATTATGTGGGCCATCCACCATGCAGGGTGAAGGGCACCTGACCAGAGGAAGTTGAAAGGTGTCCTTAGTGGATGCTCACAAAAGAGGATGGTTACTTACTTAAGAAGTTCACGGTAATCATCTCCAGGTTGAGTAATTTCGAGTTCCTTGATACAAAGTGACAACTTGTTCGTAATAATTGCAATACGCACTAGCCATCTCATGATCCAGATCAATGGGCATCAATGGCACAGACTTAATCGATGTTTTTCCTAATTGATTGGAAATGCTTGATTATGATGATATCTGGACCAGAAGACGGGCTGAAGCAGATAGTGAAAACTACTCCTGCAGCCAATTCCAAGATGTGATGATGACATATGAACTGAAACAGTGGGTGTCCCCCAGCTGTTCCTGCAGAAGACTACATGCACAAAAAGCTGATCTAATGTTACTAGATATTTAAGTTCATGCTGACCACCTCTGGTAACTGCCAGTCCTTGACACATTGCATCACAGCACTATCAGTTGCTTGTCCAGTCCCCGCAAAAATCTTCGGTACACCAAGAGGCCTTGCAGTTCCTCTTGTTTCGGTGACATTGACAAGAATACGGTCAACCTTCTTCTTACCATCAACTGGAAGGATTTTCCCATCCCAGTGGACGATTAGGTTCCTGTTGCGAGCAATACATTCCTGGATCTTCGTGATTGCCATCTGTTGGGCCCACCTAGATCTCCTGATCAATGACCGATTGATTGCTAACTCTGAGTATTCATGACCCAAAGCAGAAGCTGCCGTGGATAGAATGTGAACTGCCTATCGGTCACTGACTTTCTTGCGGTGAAGTGCTGCAGTCAGCTTTGGTATAACAATGTTCCTTACACAACACAACCTCTTTGCAATGGAAGGAATGCCACAACTCTCACTATCTTTGGCTTCATCACAGCTGCTGTCACTGCTATTCAGTGAATATGTCAGTTTGACAGCTTCCTTTCTCATTGCTGCTCTCTTTTTCTTGCTGCTCTCTTTTTGTCATCAACTGTTTACAGTGAAGAGCCCCCTCCCCTTTTTCTGCTAGGACTTAGTTTACACCGACTATGAAGCTCCACATCCTCGGCTCTCATTGCATTCTAAGGAATTTGCAGTCCTATGGAAATCTAATCAGCTGAAGAGCCTCTATGTGGGCAATATCATTTAAATAATTGAGACTTGCTTGAAACTCACCTTTTCTCTTTATCTGTGGTGTAGATTGTTGAGTTTTTCCCTTAACCCCTACGTGCATGTTGACGTGTGTAACAGTCACAATTTTGGGTGTGGAGCAATGCCGGTTGATGTGTATAGCAGCAAGTGTCATCCCGCCTCCCTTTGAACTTAAACTTATCATTACTCATCAACGGGACCACCTGGAGACGTGGGGACACTTTCACTTGAAAGAGGAAGAGTTGATGAGTCTTATGTATCTGTAACTTTTTCTCTAGTTGTTATATTTTGGCAGATATTAGTGATTGAAGTAAGGGTATTTTTTTCCATCACTGATATCCCCCAACATCGGAAAAACCCCAGCGTGTAGGGGTTAAGGGTAGACCAGTACTGCAACGCCTTCTTTTCCAACTTAGAAATGGTTTTAACTCTTCTGCAATGTGATTTGTGCCTTCTCCAAGATGCACATTATTTTGCGAACAGCTTGAGTTGCTGCACTTCCTGTTTTCAACTTTTCACATTAGTGTAACTTGAAATACCGCCAAGAGACTTCTGCCCAAGATGCGAGACGTTTTTCAGGTATCATGTCAGCTGAAAAGCCAATCACACATGATCCTGTTATTGGGTTGGACATGCCATGACAGGACAGATAAGTCTACAAACGAGATCCTAGAAAGAGATCAAACATGGTGGTTAGTTACAATGTTTAGTTCCTACATGACATGACACTACTCAGTACTTCAACATAAAAATAACTTGACAATCTGTGACTTGGGCACCATTACATAAAGTCTGGTCCACTATTAAAATATTAAATAATAAAGGCCCCAGAATCCCTATTACCACCCTGCAGTTTAATAATAACATCTTTGACGATCCCATGGACGTTGCTAACATCCTTGAAAGGAGTTTTTCTTATGTAAGTAGTTCAGTCAATTATGACCCACATTTTAAACATGATAAATGCATGGCCGAGCTACAGATAAGAGACTTTGCCACAGAAGTCGTAGACTCCCTATACAATCAAGAGTTTACGTTAAATGAACTGCTCCTTGCCCTTAAATCCTGTAAAGACACCATCCCTGGACCAGACACCACCACATACGGTATGATCCAGCATCTTAATCAGGACCACCTGATTAAGATGTTAGCATTGCACAATGAGATTTGGGAATCTCGAACGTTCCCAAACTCATGGCACTTCGTGCACGTCATAACGATACCCAAAGAGGCTGGTCGTCTTATGAATCCCACTTCATTTCGTCCTATTGTGTTGACTTCTTCTCTATATAAGGTCATGGAACGAATGGTAAACAATAGGCTCCTTTTTGTTTTAGAGTCGAAGAATTTGTTAAATGATCAACAATGTGGCATCTGTAAATACAGAAGTTCACTAGATCATTTAATGAATTTGGAGCATTGTATTTCACAGGCATTTGCCAATACAGAATTCATGATAGGGGTGTTCTTGGACATCCATAAAGTCTATGACATGAAATGGCAACACGGTATATTAATGAAGCTCTATGCTTATGGTTTAAGAGGTAATTTGCCTAATTCTATTTCAAATTTCTTAAGGGACAGAACTTTCTCTGTCAAATTGCCCTGTAACTTAACATCGGATATATTTATCCAGGAAAACGGGGTGCCTCAGGGAAGTGTTCTTATTCCCACTTTATTTAGTATTATGATCAATGATATTCTGTCATCAGCTCCCATCCTAAGGAATCTTAAATACTCGCTCTATGGTGAGATTGTACAGTATGGCACTCGTCCCTTAATGCACAATTTTCGGCTGGGCAGATTCAAGCAGCCCTTGACTCCATCCACTAATGGGCCTTGCAGTGGGGATTTAAGTTTTCCGTACCAAAGTGTGCCGCTGTAGTTTTTACAACTCGTAACGTTCCCGATTTGCGTTTATTTTTGGATAATCAAGCGGTAGCTTTTCAAAATTCTGTAAAGTTTTTGGGCCTCCACTTTGATCGCAGAATGAATTTTGAACTTCACATTAATACTTTGATTGCTCGTTGTGATAAACCGTTAAATGTCCTCAAGTACCTTGCAGGTACTACATGGGGTGCCGACAGAAAATCTTTATTAATGGTGTATAAGTCCCTTATTAGATCTAAGCTAGACTATGGCAAACAGGTGTATGGTTCGGCATCCGCTGCCACGTTGAAAAGGTTGGATGTGCTACAGAATAAATGTTTGCGAATGTGTCTTGGAGCTGTCCGGTGCACCCGTGTAGCTCATATGGAAGTGGAGGCGAATGTGCCTCCCCTCCGTCTTCGCCGTGAACATCTGGCCTTGTCCTGCAGCCTATGGACACATAGGAAAAGTGATATCGGCAATGTGGCCTGTACCCCATGCTTGCGTCAATACCACCACTTCTACGGGGGGTGCATTGGCCACTTGCTGTTCGCCCCCACTTACTGACTCAGGAGCTTGGTGTGGACCTCAGTGACTGTGACAAGTTGATGATTAAAAATATAGTGCCCTGGGAGCCACCTGGCTTTACGGTTGATGATTCCTGGCTCCCAGCACCAAAGGCCAAGGCACCGGAGGTGGAGGTCCACCACTTGTTTCGTAACATCGTTCGTCACTTGGGGTCCCACCAATTGTACACCGATGGCTCCAAGTCGAGTGAATGTGTGGGTGCAAGTGTATGGTCGACTGAATGTGCCCTCAGGTATCGGCTGCTGATTCATACATCTGTGTTTACCTCTGAACTTTTTGCTATTGACAAAGCCATAGACTATGCTTTAAATTCTAGGCATGACTCATTTGTCATATTTCCAGATTTGAAATCAGCCCTTCAGGCAAATGCATCTTGCACTATGGACTCGCAAGAGATCCAGGGCCACATTGTTAATAAGCTGCATTCATGCAACAAGTCATTCACACTGATCTGGGTGCCTGGTCATTGTTGTATCTACGGCAATGAGCAGGCTGATTTACTTGCCAAGTCGGCTGTAGAGCTCAAGGAGACTTGGGACGTTCCTCGTGATCTACGGTCGAGTCTCTCTCAAAAAGAAATCAATAAATCTTCTGTGGCATGGTCAGTGGACCAGACTAAACATTCCAACGTGTAAGCCATACCTGGCCGACTAGGACACTGCTAACCATCCCAGTCACCTGGAAGAAAAAGTGTTGGCGCGTTTGCGGCTTAATGGCACAACATTAACCCACATGAAACCATATATGGAAAGATGCTTCCCACCGCACTGTGACATCTGCGATGCTGTGTTATCTATCAGTCATATCATCCTGCGCTGTCGGCGATTTATTCGTGAATGTGCTTCACTTATAAATTACTGTGGTGCAACAGATATCCCCTTCACCCTTTCCACCATCCTGGGTGATGGGGACATTTTTATGACTGATAAATTGATGGCTTTTTTGAGAGAGACCAGATTGATCAGAGTTATATGACTTTTTTAATGTATGGTTCTGGTTTTTATCAACTGTAAATATGTATGTACTGTACTATTAATTAGGGATGACATTGATATATTTGAAACAGTTCCTTCTCCCACTGATGTATTTCTAATATTGGTGTCCCCTACATTAAACCCTGTTCCTCGACTGATATTCACCAGCTGATGAGTGCAAGTGCGCAATATAGAAAGGTATTGGGCACTTGCAGTCGATGGTGGTCTGTTGGACGAGGTCCTTCACTTTTTGGTCATGCTATGTAAATACACTATACCATCTTGCTTACGTTATTCTAATTAGGGCGGACAGCTGACGTACTATTGGGGTCAAGAATCTTACACACCTCCGATTTGCCTCAGCCAGATTTCATCTGGTAACACTGACTCCCCCTTTTCCCCCCCTCTCCTCTCTCTCTCTCTCTCTCTCTCTCTCTCTCTCTCTCTCTCACACTATTTTTACATATTACATACAAAGGTGTTTAAACATAATTAACGTGTGTATAACATAATGTGATGAAAATCAACCAAACACCATCTTACTATAAGTGTGGTGTGGGAATGAGACTTGCAGAGCCCAGCATTTTCTATCATAAGCAGCGAGGGTAAAGGAAAGGCGATAGAGAACTATGAATTGTATATATGTTTAAAGTCTCGGGGGAAATATTTACCCTGTTGGTATACTTTAATGTAATCAATACTACTTTATTGAGGTGCATAATGTGCATGATAAAGTTGTGATGCTTCTATTCATGTATAAATCCCAGGTGTCTGTGGGGTTTGGCACCTCTGTAGTTATGCTGACCTCAGCGCCACTCCCAGTGGGGAGGCCGGCCAGCTAAGAGAACGCGCTTATCATTCAAACGAGAGGGATGTATCCTCTGGGCTCTCTCTGTGTCACAGTTGTATCTTTCTGTGGCCAATAAAGAGAGATAAATCTACTCAGTTTTCAATTCACCTGCACACACTACCTATGTCTAACATTCCTTCAACAGGATCTACACCAATTCCCACCATCTCCAGTGTGTGAGAAGATATTTGGTGGAGAGTGTCAGCTGGAAGTGTCTTCGACCAGGCAGAACATTATATCTTGATAACCTGGCTTGGAACTGTGCAGTCACGTCTAAGCTGATATATAAATTGGTGATCAGCTGTGGGGTTCCAGTAAGCTGATATATTAGTGACCAGTGGTGGAATTCCTACAAACCGACACATAATATTGGTGGCAGTGGTGGGATATGAAAAAGGTGCTAAAGGTATTTGTGCAGTGAAACCCCTTGCAACCGCTCATGATCCTGCAGGTGAAACAGAAAATTTTACTCTCCTGTTGCACAGGGGCTAATTGTGGAGCGAATAAGTGGAGCAGATATATCAGAGTAATTAATCTCGTTCTCTCTCTATCTCTGTCTGAGTGAAATATCTCTACTTTCAAGTGCGAACTGGCAATTATCTCACTCTGGTGTGTGAGATATCGGCTCACCGAGGCCAGTGCAGTGAAGGGTGGTATTGTCTAGACACATCTGGCAACTCTGGGTGCGGAGGCTGGAGTGAGGCAGGGTGAGTGTCTGGTGTGGGCTGTGTGGCTGTGTGTGTGCAGCGTCCCGCAGTCACCAGTGGACCAGCGTGGGGAGAGGGATCGTCGTGTGGTTGGAGAAGAAACCTGGTGGAGTGTGTGGACTTGCAGTACGAATCTACCAGGAACTTCAGAATCATGTGACACCTAGGTAGTGTACGTGGACAGTGAACCTTCAGACACATTTTTCTTTTTAAGCAGCACATGTTAGTTAGGTAATGTGTGTAAAAATAAAGGTTTCTCAGTTTCCCCAAAATAGATTCACTTTCTGTATGTCGTCTGTATACCATTCTCTGTTGTTAAAACCCATAACTAATCTATTTGTGTCAGTTTAATTTTTCCTGTGACTGGGAAGGGAATAAATTCTGACAAGGTTAGATGGATACAATGAAGAAGTGGGAACGAAAATTTAGGGGAGATTCAGACAAACCAACCACGACGTAAAGTGAATCAGGCTCAGAATTTTGTGTGTGAATTGAGACTTTGGACTGAGACTTTGGTTATACATCTTGGGGCTGAAGATATTCGGGACACTCTTGAGGAACTGGATAGTGGGGACTTGAACACTTTACATTTGCATTCTGGTCATTCTTATTCTACAGCTCCTGAAAGTTCAGTTAGGTCCAAAATGGCCACTAGTCTTGCTAATAAGGGTACTCCTTGCGAAGAGACTGAGGACGTTGAACGGTACAACAGCACCCTTGGTCACTCAGACTACTCAAGGTTCAATAATCTCTGCTAGCAATGCAATCACTCACACACCCACTTACACCTCAGGCATGTTCAGAACACCATTAACCTTTGGACAGCAAGGACAAGACCATTTATTGCTAATGTTCCTTGTGCTAAGCCATGGGGCATGAATACCAGCACTATTGGCATGCAAACTCAGGTGAATTTTCCTTCTGCATGGCATGAACAGAATATGGCAACCACTTACCTTAACCAGGCCAAGGCTAAAAAGCCAACGGTGGAAAGATGGTGTGTTATCCATGGGTGGTGTCCTCATTCTACAGACTATTGCCCAATTGTTCTTGCCAATCGGGAAAAACTGGGCAACCAGGTTAATTCGGGAAAAGCTCAGGGCCGCATAAGTAAATAAAATTGTACACACGTATGCCAAGGAGTCATCAAGGCTCAAGTTATGCACTGGTGGCAGTGGACCATTTTTCGTGATTCACTGTTTTAGCACCTTTCCAAACGAGAACTGCAGAGAAGGTGGCGCATGCTTTTGTAACCTCAGTGATTTGTCCATACGCTACACCCAAGGTACTGCTCAGCGATAATGGCAGTGAATTTCATAACCAAGTGTTAGAGGAAATCTGTCGTACTTATGGGGTAAGGCAAGTCTTTGTTACGCTTTACAGTCCCAGGAGCAATGGCCTGGTGGAGAGGACAAACAGGAAGATACTGGAAGTTTGAGACCAGCGATAAACTCACAAGAGGACTGGCAAGACTGGTTACCGCATGTAGCGGAGGCCATCAACTCCTCAGAAAATTTCTCAATGGGGAAATCTCCTCATTATATCCTTTATGGAGAGGAGAAGGTGTTACCCTACAGTTTGCTGGCTGGACCTCCTACCCCAGTGTATAATCAAGAGAATTATACCAAAGTCCAGCTTGCAAAGTTCCAACGCATACATAGTGAAGTACGAAAAAGATCAAAAGCCTCAAGAGTGGAGATGATGGTGAAACAACACAAAGGTAGTCAAGAAAAGTCGTTGGAGATAGGCCAGAAGGTTATGATCAACAACCCTGAGAAAACGTCCAAGCTCAAACCTAAGTTCCGCAGACCATATACCATTGTGGAACACATGTGTGGACATACTTATCGAATAAGGGATGATGCTAATGAAACTCAGGAGGCAGTACATGCTGACAGGATCAAACCAGTAAGTCAAGAGCTAAGCCTAAGTAACCAATCGTCTGATGTGTTGTCCCCTCTGTCTTCGTCACAGACTATGTCATCGTCCGTACTTGTCCCTAACCAAGAGTATCGCAGCAAGCTATGATCCCACAGTAAGAGCGATTAAGGGAGTATCTTCTCTTACAGAAATGTGGCTCACACTTATATTCCTCTCGCATTGCTTGGAGTGAATTTATGGAACGACGTCGGACACAGACACGACTGCGTTGATGTCAGGAGCACTGAAGAGCCCACTTGGAGAGGTAGTGGTAGCAGAGGATGCAGTATGCATCTACTATCCAATGGAAGGATATCTCCAAGCTCCAGATACTGTTAACCCGTACAATCTCGCCGTCGGCATGGTGCTGATGGTACAAAACGTCTCAAGTAATCCCAGTAACATGATGGTGCCGACAGCAAAATTCGAGCACTGTAGCGTGTCTCTAACTGCTTCTATGTAGCTAATTTTTTGCTAAGGAGTAACTTAATGTATTGGCAACATTGTGCACAAGCACTTGTAGCACTGAGTTTGGTTCTGCATGGCTGGGTAACATCAGTGTGCCAATGTCAGTCACAGCATTAGAATGTCGCAGAAGTCACTCCATTTTTCCGCCTCATTGGGCTGGAGAAGGCGGTTGAAATTGTCACATGGACCCTCTGTCCCTTCATTTAGTGATTCCATAGAAGAGGAAGACCTGGATGACACTTCTAGGGAGGAATATGAGCCAGTGGAGAAGGATATTGAGAATGGGGATTCTCCCATTCTCTCTGATTCCGCCCAGCTGGGTGGGAAAACGTAGCTCATGGCTTGGGAAACTGGGCTAGAAACACGATGGACTGCCATCCTGCATTTATTTCTTCTATAAGGGGTACTTTTTTTGGCTTTTCCTTTATTTATATGTCCTTTTGGATTGTTTTATACAATAATTTTTTTCTCCCTTTTTGGTCCGGGATTGGGTGGGTATAAAATTGCAAAAATGCTTGGGATGGTATGGGTTAAAGAGGTCTCTAAGGTATTATTTCACCTCAGACAGCAATAGTCGAAAGTCGGCAAGCTATTCAACCGGTACCCACAATTGACGACCTCGGACAGTGAAGCTTTAATACAAACCTTGCTTGTTATAACCGAG
This sequence comes from Coenobita brevimanus, assembly GCF_032717465.1. NCBI lineage: Eukaryota > Metazoa > Arthropoda > Malacostraca > Decapoda > Coenobitidae > Coenobita > Coenobita brevimanus. The sequence continues at coordinate 29,715,302 of NC_137008.1, read as the reverse complement.
CTTCACACTGCACATATAGATAGGCTCACAGACAGGCTCACTAAATTACATGTCACTTTACCTAATGCAAATTCTGATCTTTCCAAGCGTGTCCATGCACATACTAAGAGAGGACTTGTGGAACTCCTTGGTATCCTGTCTCAAAAGCTTTTTGGTACAGCGCTAGACAAGAACGTTGTGCAATTCTTAGACAGATACATGATTTGGCATTGGCGGCTAAGGTGAATAACAGGCTAATCGTACACACATATGAACAGTTAGGTGAGTTCACTAACAAAGCTAATGAGATAATTAAGACTACCAACCATCTCGTAGGAGTTGTGAACAACATCCAAACCAACCTACCAACCCTGACTAACTTAGTGTTAATCGCTGAGTACTTACATGCTCTCAACAAGTCAACCACTGCTTTGGAGTCACATGCAGCCAATATGGTGGGCGGCTTAATCGATGCAAGTTTGCATAGGGTTAATACTTAACTGCTTCCTACTCACATTTTAATCAATGCACTTGACGTAGCTATGGTGAAGCATGGATTTACTCCACTTTTTGGTATGAGTCAACTGGAGTATTATTACGTATTATTACCCATTGTTAGAGGCCCAATTGACCCATGATGGCATCCTGATATATTGGTACAGTTGGAGAAATTTCCGAGCGGGACACTGTGTAGATGGCAGCAGCAGCGACAGACAGAAATGATCTGGTAACAGTGCTGGGGGTGAAGCAGGGGGTGGGAGCTGCGGGGAAAGTGAGTGATGCGGGAGAGGAGGGGTGGTGGTGGAGGTAGGTGTGTGTTAGGGAGAGGTGAAGTAGCCATTAATTGTTTCAACAAACTCTGCGTAATGATTCCAATACGACTTTTCTATTACTAATAAAAGGTAGTGCCATCAAGCTGCTAATGATGATTCAGTATTTGATGGAATAAGCTCAATACCTAAGCAAACAGGTATCGCCAATACGTAACCTTATCCTTCGCCTCTGTCATTCCGTCCCCTCATCGAAAAGCTTTTTACTGTTGACCGATAATTTACAAATATTTAGAATTGATTTCAGCCGCTTCTAATGCAAGTTGCTTAACAAAGATACTCTAAGTTTCATTGCAACTTGTATTGAATATCGAATCTAATTAACATCCTGTAATAGTCCATTTTATATTTATATAAGACAACTACTGTTAACTTAAAACCGAACGCTGGCAGAATAAGGACAATACATCCTTTACACTGACAGCGTAATTAGTTATCCTTTTATAGTCGTATGGGCACTTACCCTGCTTAGGGATGGATGAACCTGGACTTCATACCAGACTATAAATTTAAGCATACTCCAGTCAACGCTTTCTTAGGGCCAATCCCTCATATCTTAATAGGCCTATATAACTTCATGCTTATGTGCATGCGTGTGTGATTATACGAGTATTAAAAGTGCATAAGCTCTCTCTCTCTCTCTCTCTCTCTCTCTCTCTCTCTCTCTCTCTCTCTCTCTCTCTGACACACGCAATATATTACATTACATACAGTCACATTGGTAACCTTTCGGTTGGAAGGAATAAGATACAGTCTAAATTTCAGTTGCTGTCTAAATGAATACGGACATAATGTCGCTATGAATGATGGTGATATATTTGACAAAATACACACGACACTCATACAAAATTACCAGCACAATGTAAGACTTGCATTGCTACTAATTGTGCATGCACCTAATGTGTTACGATATTCTCGTAATATAATATCAACAAATGTGCTAGCAGTAGCGTTCGCCCCGTCCACACAATTGTTCTAACCAGCACACACACACACACACACACACACACACACACACACACACACACACACACACACACACACACCAATTGGCGTAGTGGTAATGCTTTCGCCTGCCAACTAGTAGGACGGGGGTTCGCACCGGATCGGGTGCGAAAAGTTTCGCTAACGAAGTGGGAGGTTACTGTTCCTCATGAGGGAGGGAATGACTGCGTGTGTGTGTGAAGGTCACAGCCTTGCCCTAGATCGGACTACTCGTATTTGAGGTCTCAGCTCTCTTCCTGGAGGGTAATGAGCTGACGATCACCCCAATCATGTTATCCTGACCTACCCGGTGAATTACACACACTCACCCAAAGCATTAAATTTTGGCAGGCAGGTCCCCTCTCCGCCCGCTCCTTCCACACACATTAAGAGATCATATCTCATACTTATTGTCTTATACAACTCACAGTTGAGGCGAATATAGCTGAATAATAATACTTTCTGGGAATTAGGTCGAAGGAAGGACTTATTTGTCCCATTACATTTAAACAAGAAGTGTTTCTCAACCCAACTATTCTATTCTACTGAGTTTCTGATAAACTTCATGCATCAGTCTAGTACGACGCGTCACTGACAGAATGTGTCAATACCAATGACTATGTTGGGTAAGCACTCGGTTGGCAATTTTCTTGTAAACCAGTGCTTTCCAAACTGGGGAACGCGCCCCCCTTTGGGGTGTGTGAGGTGGATAGAGGAATGACCTGAGCCATCTTCCAAAAGTTGCTATTACGAGTATACTGCTGAATGGTGCAGAAGCCTGGGCATTGAGGAAGAATGAAGAGAAAAAGCTGGAGAGGACTGAAATGAGAATGCTGCGATGGCTGATGGCAGCGTCACTGAGGGAAAGGAGGGGGCATGATGACATCAGAGCAGAAGCAAGAGTTGTGTCAGTTGTGGAGTAGGCTAGAGAGGCACGTTTGAGGTGGTATGGGCATGTGACCAGGATGGTGGATATTGATCCTGTGAAGGTGGCATGGAGGAGTCAGGTGGAAGGGAGAAGAACGAGAGGAAGACAAAGGATTAGGTGGAGAGATGGAACTGAGAAAGAAATGAGGCAGTTAGGCCTGGAGGAAGAGAACGTAGCGGACAGAAGTTACTGACGACAACATATAAGAGCTGCCGACCCCACCAGGAACTAAGGCAACGATTATACATACATACATATATATATATATATATATATATATATATATATAGATAGATAGATAGATAGATAGATAAATAGATAGATAGATAGATATAGATAGATAGATAGATAGATATAGACATGGATATTAGTCACAGACCATGCATGCGTCTCAGACTCTGGTGAGTCAAGTGGCGATACTAGAATCCATTTCATCCAGCTGCTGTCTACTGACCATCAAGTCACGGCCTTACAAACCACAGCCAATTAAGCTGTATACTCGTATAATTCAGTATGATCTGATGGATATTATGACTTTAAATATTATTACAGGCTGAAGAAGTTATTATAATACCCAGGAAATTTCAATGAATATGCCGTATATATATAAAAAAAAAAGTGGGAATATGCACTTACGCGCATAAATAGCTAGAATATGCATTTGCATATGCAAATATGCAAATGCATGATTATTCTAAGCCAATTTATGAGTTTCTGTGTGATTAACTGAGAGAGTTAGACAGCGAGAGACCCAGTATTATGCACTGCATAACACACGCACACATGCAGACGCCATTGATTGACCTGAAAAGTTTGGTCTGGTTTATGCTTAAAATAGTTTGTGACAAGCAGCCCGCATGTGCTTACGTTTTAGGAAATATATCAAATTCACACTGACAGCTAACAAAGATGCATTTGTCTTAATATCTAACACACTTTATTGCCTTTAGAGGTAAAAAACAGTAATGGCTGACTGAAACAACGAAAAAATGGATTTTATATATATATATATATATATAATTTTTTTTTTTCCATACACTGCATATCTACGTTACAATTAAGAATGTAAGAGCAACTTTTCTGAGACGTATCTGAGGTAAACGTCTGATATTAGTCTATGTGTTACAATAGGGATGTTATAGATACCGAAGGAGCGATTCATTATATAAGGTTACATGTTGGTGGTCTGTGTGTTTGTATCAGCCCTGCATGATCACTGAACTGGCCATTTTTCATCATGTCATGAACCATCACTTTACAGCTTGTTGCTACTTCGTGTGTTCCCGCATCATAAAAACACATTCACTTTAAATCAAAGCAAATTATGGTACGACATCAAATGGCTACTAAGCCTCGCCCCAACACTCCGTTACCCCCACCTCCATCCCTTCCAACACACAGCTACTCCCACTACCCCCCCCCCCCAACCCTCACGTCCCATCCATCTCACCATACAGTTAGCCCTCCCCACTACCCCCCAGTCCCTCACCTACCCTGCACCTCCCACCCCTCCCTTTCCCCCAACACTGTTACCAGATTAAATTATTTGCCGCTCCTGGTGCTTTCTACGCGGTGTCCCGCACGGAAATTTCTCCAACTGTACAGTTGCGAGCAGATGACTTGAGGCCACCTAGTCCACCGACATGGTGTTTTATCTGGCAACAGTGGTAGCTGTGAACTTGACCGAGATTCAGTCTGCTGTCCGGGCTAAACAAGCCCAGCGATAATTTGTCAATGTGCAGTTCTAACTGGTCTCCAATCAATATCATGCATACTGATAATGATTAACGTATCAGACACGTGGTAGACATATTTATAACCATAGTACTACAACACAGGCATCCAAATTGTGGTGCGTTCATTCATGTGAGACACACAGTTATCGGTAGTGATTTATTTTGTTCGACTATTGCCGTGAACCAAACATCTTTTACCAGTTTTCAAGAGATAAGCCGTAGGATTATTGGCTTCCCCGCAACCTAGCATTATTATCACAAAAAACACCGTCATGCCAGTCATCCCTCACCGTTAACCTCACTTTCGTCGACAGTTAAAGGTTCACACCACAGTAGTCGGAACAAGGGGAGGGGGTGTGAGTTATATGGAGGGTGGTGGGTGAGGAAGGGCGGGTCGAGGTGGGACGTGTGATGGGAGGGGGGGTGAGGGGGCAAGTGGTTGGCTGCGATATTTAACGTATATGAGATTAGAGGTTATAATAGGTTTGTTTTGACAGAGAAAACCAATGTTTCTTTAATATTCGAGTGATAAAGTCGAACGATTACTCTATAAATGTTTATCATCATGAACGGGTGAACTAGCTCCACCCCCCCCCCCCGTATGTGACGTCCCGTGGTGCCTATGTCACAAACCAAGGTGATGATGGAGCTGCACGCTCGGGATACCGTCTCACAGGAATGAACGCACCACAATTTGGATGCCTGTGTTATAATACTATGGTTATAAATATATCTACCACGTGTCTGACACGTTAATCATTATTAGTATTATATGTATACTTGCATGATATTGATTGGAGACCAGTTAAAACTGCACATTGACAAATTATCACTGGGTTTGTTTCGCCCGGACAGCAGACTGAATCTCGGTCAAGTTCACAGCTACCACTGTTGGCAGATAAAACACCAACATCTTGGTGGAATAGGTGGCCTCGAGTCATCTGCTCGCAACTGTACCTATGAGGAATGCTGTAACATACCATGCATGGCAGTTCATTCCTTTCCCTTTTGCTGCTACTAACAATACACTTGTCATTGTAAATGAGGGACCACAGGTGCTAGTTGTGTCGGATGACAAAGGGTATATAGCTGAAACGACTGTGGATGAATTTGAGAAGTGTAAGGCCTCATTTCTTGATCTCCATGTATGTCCTGCGTTCCATTTTGTCTTCATTCTGTAAAGGGTAGAGATGTGTAAAATGACCTTATTGGACACAAACACTTCTACACTGCAACAATGCACTATCCAACCCATTCAACTGAAGTCAGTTTTCCATGCTGATGTACATGCGAAACAATATTTCTTCTTTCCTGAGACAGAGGACGTAACACTCACATGTGCCTCACAAAACTAGTTCCTTAAGGTAAAGGGTTACTATGTTGCACCCGATTATTGTGAATTGCACAGTAGAGATAGCAGTTCTACCTAACAAGCACCATCTAGCCTTGTCGGTGAACTCTCGTCCCAGTTACGACCCTTTTTACCTTCATTCAATGTTTCTACCTTGAATGTGAACAGGCTGTCTCATATGCACAAAGAGATACAGTTCGTCACCCACCTGAACAAGACTGATTTAGAACCATATGTACTGTCCTATCTCCCTTCATACCTTTCTCCTTCCGATTTTGGTCCTGGCGTTGGTCTTCTACTTATTGCGGTCTTGTCCTGTGTGTGTGTTTGGGGCTACTATCTAAGAGGCCGAATGAGAAACCCACTAAAACCCCGGGTCCATACTAGTGGATCACAAGTGGACTTGCCTGCATAGTTAGCTACAATGCACATTGGTTAGGCTAAACTGTAGTTAGGACAATAGTATCGACGGGGATGTCGAAAAGGTGTGGCCGAGCAATGTTCTCGTGCCGGACATCGTTTCCATGATGAGTTGTAGTCTCACACTATTTTTACATATTACATACAAAGGTGTTTAACCCACCACGTCCCGGAGACGTGAATTCACATCCTCACATGATGTACACTCATATCCCGGAGACGTAAATTAACGCAGCAACATTGCAAGGTCCCTAATTTGCACAATTTTCAATTTTCGCAAGTGATTTCGCGAGTGATTTTTGGCACGTATACACGGGACACCTTCCTCTATTCCTCTACAAGATGCCAAGCAGGGACAATGCCTTACACCGCATAACCTCTCCCCCCCCCTGCATGCCATTGTCTCGGCAATTCACCTGTTACCAGTGACCTGGCCAATAAAGACATTCAGGGCCAGAGTGATTCCCCAATCGATGACAATGTGGAGGACAAAGTTTACATAGCATTAGAGGAAGAAACAGTCAGAAATGATGATCAGGTAATGTGGGAAAAAAAGGTCATGAATGGTGATGAGTTAGTGAGTGAAACAATGCTTATAATGCCTATATTACTGTTTGAAAACCAATATACTCTTGTACTACATATAAATTCGTACCAAGTAAATAAATAAATACTGTTCATGATTGGATAAAATAGTTACCCTACCATAGAACTCGTTTTCTTTGGTGCCAGCCTGTTAGTAAACCCAGTCAGGTAAAGAGGTACTCGTACCTGAAACGAGTATTTTAAACCTCAGGTGAGCGATTTCTCTATGAATTTTCGATGTTTCTCACCAAAAGCGGATGTTTGAGCCAAAAAAAAAAAAGGTCCAAAATTATCGGGACTGGGGCGTACCACTGCCCAGAACACGTCAGGATAGGGCGGGTTAAACGTAATTAATGTGTGTGTAATATAGTGCGATGATAATCAACCAAACACCATCTTACTATAAGTGTGGTGTGGGAATGAGATGAGCACTAAACTTGCAAAGTCCGGTATTTTCTATCATATACAACGAGGGTGAAGGAAAGGTGATAGAGAAATATGAATTATATATATATTTAAAGTCTTGGGGAAAATATTTACCCTGTTGGTATACTTTGATGTAATCAATACTACTTTATTGAGGTGTATAATGTGCATGATAAAGTTGTGATGCTTCTATTCATGTATAAATCCCAAGTGTCTGTGGGGTTTGGCACCTCTGTATTTATGCTGACCTCAGCGCCACTCCCAGTGGGGAGGCCGGCCAGCTAAGAGAACGCACTTATCATTCAAATGAGAGGGACGTATATACTCTGGGCTCTCTCTGTGTTGCAGTTGTATCTTTCTGTGGCCAATAAAGAGAGATAAATCTGTTCAGTTTTCAGCTCACATGCACACACTACCTACCTCTACCATTCCTTCAACAGGATCTACAGTGATTCCTACCTTCTCCAGTGTGTGAGAAGATATTTGGTGGAGAGTTTCAGCCGGAAGTGACTTCGACCAGGCGGAATGTTATATCTTGATAACCTGGCTTGGAACATTGTAGTCACGTCTAAGCTGATATATAAATTGGTGATCAGCTATGGGGTTCCAGTAAGCTGATATATTAGTGACCAGTGGTGGAATTCCTACAAACCGACACACTGTCTGACTCACCTTTTCTTCATGTCTGCAACATTCACGGCCATTCCTCTAGCTTTCTCTCTGTTGTACACCACCTCTCCACCTCTAAAGCTCACCTCTTCGTATTCGAGACTCAGCTGTCTAAGGCAACTGACAGCAAACCCTTTCCTGTATACTCCTACTTTCTCTATACTCATTTCAAAGCCAAAGGTGGATGTTGTGTATATGTACGCAACGACTTATCTTGCTCTCGTGTTCCTAAACTTGATTCGTCTGAATTCTCTACTCTCTGGTTTCGGCTGTCCTGTAATTTTCTGAGTAAATATATCTGCGCTGTTTATTTATCCACTAATTCTACTGACTATCAAAATTTCTTTTACTATCTTACTTCTACAATGGAACACATTCTATCCATTTTTCCTTTCTCTGAAATCTAAATTTCAATGTTCACCACCACCATTGGCTCTCCTCTCCTTTCGCTGATCCACCTGGTGAACAAGCCTACATTTGTAGGAAAAAATGAACTGAATTCAAACTGGTATTGAGACCATGGATATTGGTGAAGAATAAGGCCGCACATGCACTTCTCCGGTGATAAGCATGAATGGAATTTGCAACAGTTGCTGCCAGCACAGTCGTTTGAGAGCGACCGTGAGGACCCTGCGCCACCAGCCCGACCCTGCCGGTGGTGGCAATCAGAGATACTTCCTTGTTTGCTGATGCCAGGACTTTCAAGTGCGGTCTTGTGTCATCTGTCAGTACTGCCAGTGTGTAGCTATAGGCAGCACTGCTAATACCGCTAGTACTCGCATGGAGTGTTACTAATTTAGCGATTTTTCTGGGTTTGCCTTGCCTCCCCACCTCCCCTCCCTTACCCCCTCCCCCGCCTAGCTACAGTACATGCAACTCCTGGACGCAACTCCCAGCCGGTTTTTTCCATTTGTTTTTTTCCATTGAAGTGTGCCCTATGCCCTATTCTCATACTAACATATATATATATATATATATATATATATATAAAGGGAAAAGGCTAATTGATACTGCCATTGGCCATGAAGTAGCTAATTTATCACCTGGCAACACACCACGTGCACTTGGTCGCTAATATTCCCTGTTCAATACCCATTGAAATGTCCCTTATGACCTATTCTCATACTATTAAATATATTTAAATAAAAAGAAATAGCTAAGTGATACTTCCATTGACGAGGAAGTAGCTAATTTATTGTGTATTGTCCAGATTTCCTAGTATCCCCGCGGGAGAGGCATGGCGCGGTCCAGCCATCCCTGCTGGTAAGGGGTTCATGATCTAGAGCAGCTTGTACAGCACCCTACCCATATCCCTGATCGCCTTGGACAGAGCTCCAACAAACTTGACCTTTTCCTTACAACTAATCCTTCGCTTACATCGTTATTCTTTTCTCTTCATTGGGCTCTCCGATCACAGCCTTATTACCTTGACCTGTCCTATCACTCCAGTATGGCCTGTGGACCCACCAAAGAAATGTTCACTAATCCTTCGCTTACATCGTTATTCTTTCCTCTTCATTGGGCTCTCCGATCACAGCCTTATTACCTTGACCTGTCCTATCGCTCCAGTATGGCCTGTGGACCCACCAAAGAAATGTTCACTGTGGTACTTTGGAGCTGCGAATTGGGAAGCCCTCAGGCAGTAGTTCTTTGATTTCCCCTGGAACAATTATTGCTTTCATGGCCGGAAGCCATCTGAGTGTGCCTTGCGCATTACGGAGGTTATTCTCTAGGGCATGGAAGCATACATTCCTTTCTCATATCCCTTGACTAATCCAAGAAGGCCTTGGATTAATAATGCTAATTCTAATCCTACCCACAACAAGGAGAGGGCCTATAAAAGGTACCAGAACCAGCCCACCCCTGAAGCACATCTTATTTATGTTTCTGCCTGGAATCGTGCTAAGTCTGTTCTTCTCTCTGCCAAAAATAACTTCATCCATACTAATTGCTCTCAACTCTCCAACCCGAATTCTTCCCGCTCCTTCTGGCACCTTGCCAGTAACCTTTCTAAAAACTTTACCTAATCATCCTTCCCTCCTGTTTTCTACTCTGATGGCTCTGTGGCTATTCCTTCTACTGATAAAGCAGATCTCTTCTCTCAGACTTTCTCCTCCAGTTCCACCGTAGATGATTCCGGTGATGTTCCTGCATCACTTTCCCCCTCTGACTTCCTCATGGCTGACATTAAAATTTCTTCAGGTGATGTATTTTCTGCCATCACTGGCATCAGTACTAACAATTCATATGGGCCTAATGGAGTCCCTCCTATTGCCCTCAAGAACTGTGGTTCTGTGCTTACACCCTGTCTAGGTAAACTCTATTGCCTTTCACCTTGTACCTTTCCTTCTTGCTGGAAGTTTGCTCTCATTCAGCCAGTTCCAAAGAAGAGTGACCATTCCCAACCTTTTAACTATCGTCAAATTACTTTAACATCCTGTGTCTCAAAAGTTTTCGAGTCTATTCTTAACAAAAACATTTTAAAGTATATTTCCTATCACAACCTTCTCTCTGAGCGTCAGTATGGGTTCCATCAGGGACGCTCCACTGGCGATCTTCTCACCTACCTTTCAGACTCATGATCCTTTCGGGACTTTGGCGAAAGCTTTGCCATTGCACTTGGCATCTCAAAGGCTTTCGATCGAGTCTGGCATAAATCTTATATTTCCAAACTGCTCTCTAATGGTTTCTATCCTTCTATCTGTGCCTTCATCTATAGCTTCCTTTCTGGTAATTTTATAGCCGCTGCGGTAGATGGCCATCGTTCTTCTCCTAGACCTACAAACAATGGTGTTCCTCAGGGCTCTGTCCTATCACCAACTCTCTTCCTTTTATTCATCAATGACCTTCTCAGCTGTACATCTAACCCTATCCACACAACCGCTGATGATTCCACCCTTCACCTTTCCATTCGGTTCCTGCAACATCCATCTCAGCAGTTACTTCAACAAACAAGGGATGAGGCTATGGCACACCTAATGTCTGACTTGGCTCGTTTCTCTGACGGGAATAAAAATAATCTTGTTTATTTTTAAAGAATAAAAAAACTCAGTGTTCACACCTATCAACCCAACAAAATCTTCCACAGGAGTACCCACTAATGTTTAATAATATCCAGCTCAGTCCTGCATCATCATTGAACATGCTTGGGATTTCATTCACTCTGGACTTATCTTGGAAAGATCATATTGCATCTCTTGTAAAATCTGCTTCCAAGAGATTAGGTGTGCTAAGCCGACTCAATACCTTCTTTACCCCTGCACAGTTGTTGACTTTATACACGAGTTTTATTTCCCCCTGTGTAGAGTACAACTCTCATGTGTGGGGAGGTTCCCCACATACGGCTCTTCTCAATAGGGTGGAGTCAAAGGCTTTTCATCTCATGAACTCTCCTCCTCTTACTGGCTCCCTTCAACCTTTGTCTCTTTTGCTGCACTGTTAGCATATTAATCTCTTTTCTATCACTACTTCCATGGTCACTGCTCCTCTGAACTGTCTGCCTGCATCCCTCCACCTCTACAGCAGGTGCATAGCACCCGTCTAGCAACAAACTCTCATCCCTTTTCTGTCCAACTCTCTAATGCAAGAGTTATCCATTACTGTCAGTCCTTCATTTATGCAAAATATCAACTCTGGATCTCTCTCCCTCTTTCTGTATTTCCTACTTCCTATGATCTCCAGTCTTTCAACGCAGTGTGTCCAGACATGTGGAAATGAACGGATCTTGAATTTGGCTCTCTTTTGTATTGTTTTTTTCTTTTTTCGGAAGGAACTGTTTGGTGGCTCCTAGCCTTTGGTTCCTTCTTCCTCGCGTTAAAAAAAATATATATATATCATTTGTGTATCTTTCGTGGCAAAAACCATATTTTCTACCACTGATTAAGTTGTTGGATTCAAGGTGTTTAACGTTTGTGCTTATTAATTACAGTTTCAAATACTTTGTTTAGAGAAGACGTGATAGCTATTGGTCTGTAATCAGGGAGGGTCTGAGGAACTTCCTTTTGTTGGAACTGGGTGGATATTAGTTTCTTTCCATGAATTAGGGAATGAAGAAATACATATGCATAGTCTGAATAATTTTGCCAGAACAGACGCAAGTTCCGTGGAGCACTTTTTCAAAACAATTGGAGGATTTCCATCTGGGTCTGGAGCATTGTTCGTTGGTTAAATGCTTAGGATGGATTTTACGTATCTCGTCTGTATTTTAAGTGGAACAATTTCGGGAGAGTCAAGTTCTAGTACAGGGACGTTCTGGCTGACATCCTCTAAGGTAGAATTTCTGACAAAGGTACTGGAAAGGATATTCACTTTACCGTGAGGTTCATTTGTAATGTTACCGTCCGAAGATTTTAGTAGGGGAATGGGTGATGACTTGTTAAATATATTATTGAAAGAATTGAGAGTTGACCAGAATATTCTCTCGCCATTAGGATTGTTAAGTAGTTTTGATGCTTAGATTTGGAGAAAGTTTGATTTAGCAAGAATTGTTACTGCTTTTGAATGGTTTCTAACGATTTTAATTTGAAAAAGTGATTCAGTTATTTTTTTTTTTTAAGTAAAAGTTATATGCTAATGACACTGGCCTGTTGGTTTTGCACATTTACTATCAAACTATTCTGGAGAGTTCGCTCTTTTAGTGAACTGTTGACTTGGTATGAATGAAGCTAAATCAACGTGTATTAAGTCATTAAGGTGGGACTGGGTAAAACTGGGATCACTAGAGAAGGAAGACTGCCATGGCATGTCAGCAAGATCATTTCTAAATCCAACGCAGTTTGCCCTATCAAAGTGCCATCGGGGCACCCTGACAGGTTCAGTAGAGGGAGATTTGGGGGAGCCGACTAATTAGGCATTAATGATATTGTGGTCGAAGGATCCGAGTGGTGACAGCACTTCAGTTCTGTATTGATCTGGATTATTTGTCAGGAATAGATCCAAGAGATGGGTGGTATGGTCAAGATTATCGGGTATTCTTGTTGGTTGCTTTACCAACTGTGTGAGATTAAATGATTCTGCAAACAGCTCGCACACTAGACCAGTATCGTCAGTCCTGCCAGAGTGCAATAACCATTCTATATTATGTACGTTAAAATCACCCAAAATGGTAGTATCGGTGCTAAGGGTAAGGTTGAGGTTACTCAACTGTGTGGGTATGGAGTCAAATACACTGGATTCTGAAGAAGCATTGGGGGAATGATGGACTACACTGATATATTTGGTAAGATTCAGGCAATTTAGCTTATACAGTGAGTTATCAAAAATAGTTGAAGTAAAGTTTAAAACAGTGTCAACTGCAAACTCAGATTTGATATAACAACAGGTGCCAGTCTTGTTAAGGAAGTTTGTGAACAGATGGTAACCAGGAAAACAAAATGGGGATATTTCGGTAGAGGGAGACTTGGGATTCTGTGAGGAACTGGGCTAGAGGGGATAAAGACTGTAGGAAAAAATGAACTGAATTCAAACTGGTATTGAGACCACGGATATTGGTGAAGAATAAGGCCGCACCTGCACTTCTCCGGTGATGAGCATGAATGGAATTTGCAACAGTTGCTGCCACCACAGTCATTTGAGAGGGACCGTGAGGGCCCTGCGCCGCCAGCCCTACCCTGCCGGTAGTGGCAATCCGAGATACCTCCTTGTTTGCTGTTATTAATGCAATGACCATTGCTAAGACGGAATGGAAATAGGTGTGATATCTTACATGCATGTAGTATGGTATAGACAGTTGAAGGTAGGGGCATTAAGAGAGTATTCTGGCTTACTCTCTGTGTAAATGAAAGCACTTAAAATCTTCAGCAAAGGAAGATGGTCAGGAACAGGTCCTAAGGGCTTGTGAAACTGGAGCTCCAGCTCTCCCTGTCACCAGCTTGCCATCCGCCTCGGGAGCACCGCCCTGTTCGACTGGAGCTACAGTCTACGCCATCTTAAGTTAGGTTGTGGTATCTAAACTCATTAAAAACTCTAAATCTAACTAACTTAGAATTTTATATCTAATTAAATTGAAGGTTATTAACTCTTAATATTCAGTAAAATTTTATGAATACAAGAATAAACTGTAAAAAGTGGCGATGTAACACAACCCTCAGTTGGCCTACGCCTCAGTCCGCTGATATGGGATAATGCAGGAGCATGTGACAATGGTAAAAGACAATGAAAATGAATGAAATTGTCCAAAGTCAATATTTCAGTGAATGGAACTAAAATAACGCAAAGCACTTTCGAATATATTGATAATGAATTATAAGGACAACCCTTATATATTTTTTAATGTGAGGAAGAAGGAACCAAAGGCCACGAGCCCACAATTACGGTTCCTTCCAAGAAAAAAACAAAAAACAAGATAGAGCCAAATTCAAGATCCAATCATTTCGAGATGCCTGGACACACTGCGTTTGAATGACTGGAGACCATAGGAAGCAGGAAATACAGACAGAGGGAGACAGATCCAGAGTTGATCTGTTGCAAAAACGAAGGACTGGGAGTAACGGTTAACTCTTGCATTAGAGAGTTGGACAGAAAAGGGATGAGAGTTTGCTGCTAGACGGGTGCTACACGCCCGTCGTACAGGTGGAGGAATGCATGCAGACAGTTCAGAGGAGCAGTGACTATTAAAGTAGCGATAGAAAAGAGATAAAGATGCAATAGTGCGACGAAGAGACAGAGGTTGAAGGGAGTCAGTAAGAGGATGAGAGTTACTGAGACGAAAAGCCTTTGACTCTACCCTATTGAGAAGAGCCGTATGTGGGGAGCCTCCCCACACATGACAGTTGTACTCCACACAAGGGCAGATAAAACCCCTGTATAGAGTCACCAATTGTGCAGGGGTAAAGAAGGAACGGAGTCGACTTAGCAAACCTAATCTCTTGGAAGCAGATTTTACAAGAGATGTAATATGATCTTTTCAAGATAATTCCCGAGTAAATGAAACCCCAAGTATGTTCAAGGATGATGCAGGTTTAAGCTGAATATTATTAAACATTAGTGGGTACTCCTGTGGAAGATTTTGTCGGGTTGAATGGTGTACAAACTGTGTCTTTGATGCATTAAAAACAACAAGATTATTTTTACCCCAGCCAGAAATACGAGCCAAGTCAGACATTAGGTGTGCCATAGCCTCATCCCTTGTTTGTTGAAGTAACTGCTGAGATGGACTTTGCGGGAACTAAATGGAAAGGTGAAGGGTGGAGTCATCAGCATATGAGTGGAGAAGGTTAGATGTACAGCTTAGAAGGTCATTGATGAATAAAAGGAAGAGAGTTTGTGATAGGACAGAGCCCTGAGGAACACGACTGTTGATAGATCAAGGAGAAGAACGACGGCCGTCAACAACAGCAACCATAGAACGACCAGAAAGGAAGCTAGAGATGAACGCACAGATAGAAGGATAGAAACCGTAAGAAGGCAGTTTGGAAATTAAAGATTTATGCCAGACTCGATCGAAAGCCTTTGAGATGTCAAGTGCAAGGCAAAGCTTTCGCCAAAGTCCCGAAAGGAGGATGATCAGGAGTCTGAAAGGTAGGTGAGAACATCGCCAGCGGAGCGTCCTTGACGCAACCCATTCTAATGATCAGAAAGAAGGTTGTGATAGGAAAGATGCTTTAAAATTGTTCTATTAATGATTGACTCGAAAACTTCTGAGATACAGGATGTTAAAGCAACTGGACGATAGTTAGAAGGTTGGGAATGGTCACCCTTCTTTGGGACTGGCTGAATGAGAGCAAACTTCCAGCAAGAAGGAAAGGTACAAGTTGATAGACAAAGGCAAAAGAGTTTGCCTAGGCAGGGTGTAAGCTCAGTTCTTGAGAACAACAGGAGGGAATCCATCAGGCCCATATGCCTTATTAGTACTGAGGCCTGTGATGGCAGAAAATACACCAGCTGAAGAAGTTTTAATGTCAGCCATGAGGAACTCAGAGGGGGGAAGTGATGGAGGAACAGCACCGGGATCATCTAAGGTAGAATTGGAGGAGAAAGTCTGAGTGAAGAGATCTGCTTTATCAGTAGAAGAAATAGCTACAGAGCCATCAGAGTAGAAAAGAGGAGGGAAGGATGATGAGGTAAAGTTGTTAGAAAGGTTTTAGGCAAGGTGCCAGAAGGAGCGGGAAGATTTCGAGTTGGAGAGTTGAGAGCATTTAGTACAGATGAAATTATTTTGAGCAGAGCGAAGAGCAGACTTAGCACGATTCCGGGCAGAAACGTATTAAAGATGTGCTTCAGGGTTGGGTTGGCTCTGGTACCTTTTTTAGGCCCTCTCCTTGTTGTGGACAGCATTAGAACAAGCGTGATTAAACCAAGGCTTTCTTGCATTAGTCAGAGGATATGAGAAAGGAATGTATGCTTCCATGCATCTATCTATCTATCTGTATAATATATATATATATATATATATATATATATATATATATATATATATATATATATATATCATCATCATCCGTTGAGGTCCACTGCAGGACCGGCCTATCCCTACCGAAGCAGGGAAGATACAGCAAATGTATCTCTACCCAGTTGCTTAGGCTGACTGGTAGAGACTGTATGTAGGGTGAAAAATGCTTGTGAATGTGACTGTAGTGTTGTAGTGGTATTGAATGTGAGTATAGTCTGTGAACCAAGTGTAATCGGCTCGCCTTGAGCCGATTGGGTGCAAGCATACTAGTATGCGACACTGCTTCAACCACAGCACCCCTTGTGTCCGCCATATTAGCAAGTGGCATGGTGAATGCTTCCCAAAGTTTTTACAGCTCTAGCGGGAGGAGAACCCGCACTCACCAGCGTGCAAAACTCACACTCTACCACTGTACCACAGAGGCTCCGTATCTATCTATCTATCTATCTATCTATATGTATTATATATATATACACACACACACACACACACATGAGGTCTGTTCAGAAAGTATTGTACCTCATTCAGTTTTCTCAACAACCTGTTGGATGATTGAGGCTTGCTTTTGTGTTGCGCAATGTAGGACCTTAGTGCACAAAAGTGATTAATATCAGCTGCCGCTAGTGACTAAGTGGCTGTCGGACAGCCTGTACTTATGGTCGTGCATCCTACTTTTGTCTCCTTCCCACGCTCCTCAGGATGATCGAAAAAGTCGGACAATGTAACTGCATTAAATTTTGCCAAAAACTAGGTGATACCCAAGTTGAAGTTATTAAGAAAATCCAGCAAGTTTCGGGAATGAAACCATGGGGGAAATTCAAATAAAGTGTGGTACAAATGCTTCAAAAATGTCTGAATGTCAGTTGAGAGCGATCCATGTCTTGGGAGACCATCAACAAGCAGGAGTGCTGAAAATGTGAAGAAAGTCTGCACTAGTTGACTGTCAAAGTAGTTGCTAATGGAATTGGAATCAGTGATGGATCAGCCCACGAAATTTTAGCGGATGATGTGGGCATGCAAAGAGTTGCTGCCAAGTTCGTTTCAAAGCTCCTTTCACGTGAGCAACAAGCTCTGCGGATGAACGTTGCTCGAGACATGTTGCAGTGTGTAAATCATGATCCAGACTTTCTGCAGACATTTAACACCGGAGATGAGACTTGAGTGAACAGGTTCGACCCAGAAGCCAAAGCACAGTCGTCCCAGTGAATGCATACACGATTGCCTTGGCATAAAATTGCACGACAGGTCTGCAGCAAGGGGAAATGCATGTTGACAGTTTTTTTTTTTTTTTTCCGAGTAGGCTAACGTGGCGTTGTGCATCACGACAGCGCACCAGAAGGTCAGAGTGTCAACAAACGTTACTATCTCGACGTTATCCGTCGTCTTCGTGACTCAGTTCGGCGGAAGTGACCAGACCTATGGGAAGCAGCAAGTTGGAAGCTGCACAATATCAATGCCCCTATCCACTCTTCTCAATTGCTTCAGGAATTTTTTAGCAAAGCACATCCTGCAAGTGTGGCAGGCTTCCGACTCACCAGACGTGGCTCCGTACGACATTTGGTTATCCACTAAGCTCAAAACTCAGCTGAAGGGTTCTGACTGAGGTGAGAGAAGTGATCATGACGTATGCGACAAAGCACGTACAAGAGATACCGAGAAGCGGCTTTGAAAGATGTTTCAGGCAGTGGAAAGAACGCTGGGCTAAGTCAGAAGGGGCCTTCTTTCAGAGAGATTAGTGTCCTAGCGCAATAGGTCATCTGCTTATTTTTTTTAGAGCCAAATGTGGGAACGTTCTGAACAGACCTCGTATATACTGTGTGTATATATATATATATATATATATATATATATATATATATATATATATATATATATATATATATATATATATATATATATATATATATATATATATATATATATATATGTATATATATATATGTTGGAGCCAACAGAGAGACCCTATGAAATTTTATGTTTTCGCAATTTTAGCTTTTTTTTTTTTTTTTTTATTTGTACAACTATTGTATACACATCTACAGGCTCTGTAAAACGTACACAGGTCAGAGCTGTTTAGGTTCTCCTTTCGTAATTCTTCATGCAGAAAAGAGGACAGTTACTGGAAAACCGTATACCTTACTTTACTTGCCCCTTCTATAAAACACAATTGAATTATGAGAGGGATTTGATACCAGGTTTGATTGTGTCCTTCTCCCGAGAAATGCTGTTGCCACCAAGGGCGACTCCCTAGCATCGTATTTTCCCATTTAGTGTAACACAGACAACTAGATTTAAGAGTTAGTATTTGAAAGTTTTGTAGAGTAAGTTATTGTATGGCGACTTTACTGTAAGTATTCATTGAATATTTCAAACTGTCCAGTTTTATTGCTCCATTATGAGTACAGCGTCCGGGAGTGGGTTGCTCAGTCCACATTTTACAGGCAAATGACCAGTCGCTTCTTCCAATCTACCATAATGTATGATTTGAGCACCGAAATCCCTTAATAATATGTAATCTCTTTTGGGTGACATCCGGTTTGAACATCTTAACCCGCTAAACCACCAAGGTTCCACTTGGTTATGTGATTACCAACCAGTATTTTAAATGGTTTTCTGGGATAAAGAATAGGTACATAAGTAGGGGAGGGCGGTGATGGTTAGGACAGTGCGATGGTTCGGACAGTGCATTCCCTGAGAAACGTATAGGACAAAGGGCCGTGTGATCTTGTGTGAAAGTGGGAGTCTGTTTACTTCCACCACGCGGAACCACCAAGCTAGAAACCCCTCACTTTTTGATGCAGGTCAAATGTTATGTTTTTTTTTTTGGCATCTAATGTAATAATTTGAGTGAATATCGTGAGCTCTACCTTTATGAATATGCCAAGCATCGAACTGTGCATTATCAGGGTGACTCTGTGTTGCATGTAGAACATATTGCTATGAAAAACCAATGGTAAACTCTCTCGGGTGAAACTTGAGAGTACCCATCAATTAATTACATAGGTTCGGGATGATTCGGACAGTTGAGGAGGGGGATGGTTCGGACAGTCCTAACTATCCCTCCACTACTACCAAATGATAGTGCAACTTTTGATAATTTCTATTTGAACAGAGTGAAACACCATTCTTAATTGTTATCAGGGAATATATATTAATAGTTTTTTTTTTTTTAACCTATTCCTCAAAGTGTTAAAAGAAGGAAGGGGTATTACAACTTCTTATTCAGTTTTGCAGGCTACAATATGCATTGAAAGTCTAAAGTTAGTCCGTCTGAAATAAAGCCTAGAAAGTGAAAAGTGAAGTCAATATTCCAGAGAGACAGAGAGCGAGAGAGTTGGGCTGAATATGCATAATTTTGTAGCAGAAAGTAAGAGTCATTTATTATTAAATCAGGTGAAGGTTATTTCAGTTATAATATATATATATATATATATATATATATATATATATATATATATATATATATATTTTACAGATATCAAGTAGTTCATTTGGATTCTGAAGTTTAATATTGTACTTTAGGAAAACGAAATATCTTTGAATTAATAAATGTTTGTTTTTATCCAATATAACTCACATAATTTTAAGAACATGCTGAGTAATACATATGGCCGAACCATCCTACCCTTCTGTCCGAACCATCACCTCTGGTAGGGATAGTTCGGACGATTTAGTCACTTGTGTTTCATTAACTATAGCTTAAAGCTGAAAAGAACTATGAATTTCATATTATCAACCTAAAGAGCCAAATGACTTGGCAACATTTTAACATAAACCTGATTACACTCCAGCTAAAACCTGATTTTTTTTTTTTTTTTTTATGTCCGAACCATCACTGCCCTCCCCTAAAGCTTGCTACTACAGGCGCCTGAAAATATCATTATATCAGCACGAAACAAACAGGAACTGTGAACGCTATCGGCAGGAGACATTCCCTGAAGTGCCATTTTTCATCGGGAGATGACAAATCAGCTGCTCCAAAATACATAGTAACGAAATAGAACTGTTCTCAAGGTACTCACACATAAAGCTGAACTAGCATCCTGCTGATTTCGTCGTTCCAAAAACTTTACCATTAATAACATCTAGGCAAAACTGAATGAAAAAAAAAATCTAAAATGAAATTTACTCTTCTCAAAGGCATTATGTAAATTTAAAGCGTTTATGTATTTACCATACACTACATAATCAGTTCCAATGTTGAACCGATTGCAAAGATTCTGTATCATGCTGAATACTGATTTCAAATGTTCCTTTCAACGGTTCAGGTGAAACACTACTTTTCATAACTGTAGGTGTTTATATGCAAAATATCGGAATATTCATCCACAAGCCAGGAATCCAAGGGAAATAGCAAAATAGCAAATTATATATATATATATATATATATATATATAGTTTATTGTCTGTTTCCACAGTTCAATTTCTTTGGTACGGCAAATTTTAACACTCTAATGAACTGCAAAACTGATCTAAGTGGCAGTGAATTAAGAAAGTATTATTTCGTATTTTGTAACCAGAACAAAAATCCCCAATTCCTTCCATCTATGTCGATGGTGTTATTTATTCAGTCTGTGTCGATTTGACTAACAACTTACAAACTCATTCCTGCCGTACAGTTAAGGCTCATCGAATTTCATACAACCATGACTTATCTCAGTTGTGGGAGTGGCTTGGTTCCATTGGGCAAAAAATCATTGGCATGGTGTAATTTGCGATATTTTCGAAACGAGGGTAATAATATTAATTTAGTTACGAGGAAGCATAAAAAAGCAGTGTGCAGCTGATATAAAATGTTATGGCAATTAAGGTCGACGAGTGAATGGATGCATGAGGAATGTTTTGTGATGGGTGATGGTTAAAAAATCAATAAAAAATATAGTGAGATATTTCACTCATATGGCAGAGTTCTTTGGATTAAAAAGGGGACATATTCGTTTCTAAAGGGTAGGAGATGTTGGTACGTCGAGAAGAAGAAACAGAGATGGAACAATGTGATGAGTAGGCATATGATGAAGGGTGATTTGTCTTTGATTTATTTTTTCTCTGCTGGTTTGTTAGTATTATAAGGCCCTTTCTCATGACCGTCTCTCAAAACATTCAGAACCATGCCACACAAATGTAGATCCTAGTATGCAGACCTACCTCCACTTCAATTATTCTTGGCAGTCAGTTTGAACTCCAGGAGAGAGCGTAATCAAGGGTAACTTAGATGCTGTCCAGCCTCAATAAATAAAAATAAGTCAATACCGTGTTACCAGGTTCATTGTATTTGTGCATCAGCTTTATTTGCTTACCACAAATGAAGATAATATACACTCGGTATCAGTGTGGCAATGATGAGGGATAACCAATAACCGATATCAAGAATAAAAAAATCTTCATTCATATTATAGCTAAGAATATTACAAGTAATCTTTGTTCAACAACCCTGTATTACAATGCAGTTCTAGCAATGTTAATATGGAACAGCGACATAGAAAATCAAACATATACTGTATGTTCCTTAATGCGTCATTTAAGGAAAAAAGAATATGTAAAAATTCAGTAACATTTCACAGATAAGTCTTTGCAGAAATCTTGCAGATAAAATTCCAGTGGAGGAAACCATCAAAATCTTTTCCACTGTTTCAATTTTAAATCATTTCAGGGCAGCTGCCTGGCAGATGCTCCCACTCCACGAGCCGGGTTAATGTGTAGCAGACTGAGAGAAAAACTATGTTCATATGCAAGTATTTGGAAATTGTCATCGTCATCCCAAGGCTTATTTTTTTTCTCTCTCTTTCGTTTATTTATTTATTTACTATTACTTTCACCTAACACGAATCATTTTTTCGTATTCGTAATTTAATGAATACAGTATACTGAATTTTTTACAACAACTGACATCCAGTTCTTGATCAGTCCTAGCTACTCCTAGGTGTGCAGTTTACTGATATGAGCTCCGTATTTTATCTTCATAACTAATATTATTACACCTGCACTTGCGGGTGTTGTTGTACTCGATGACTGTTTGCCTGTGGGGGGGTGGGGTGGAAAAGATAACTTTTATCTTTTTATTCTTTTTTTTATGTGACCGACTCTGGGCATAGGCTTCAAAGCGTGCTTTCAAGGCCCAGTAGTCCTCCTACGTACCGCACACCTCTACATGTCACCACTTCGGCGCTAACACCCACCGTCCATACTGAACACATGCTAGGGCTGTCTCATACAGGACGGGTGTATTAGCGGGGGTATTTTTACGACATGTCGGCGGGCCTTCTGGTAGATCAGTAAAGTCTGATTTTATGAAATTCAAATCCTTAAACTGTTCCCTGCCTCAGCGGGTTTTGAAACCGGGTTCCTCAGGACTGCAGGCCAACTCTCTACCGATCGAGCCACCGCCTCCCCAGTTTTAACCTAGCTCGGTGGGGAACTGACCGTTGGTAAAGTGGTTGTTTGTTGTTTATTAGAATATTAGGTCAATTTTTTTTTTTTTCGGTTTAGACCAAACGTTGTGGAAGGGCTAAGACTAAGTCAAGAATGACGTTTTCAATATTCATAACAATCATTCAGCGGTCAAGGACAGACAGCCACGTCAAAGTCCAACAGGGCTCTCTGCGTGTCAACAAAATAATTAAAACAGTTTTGATCCAATTTGAATCAAATTAAGCGGAATGCGTGAGGATCAGCTGAGAGGTTGACCTACTGTTTTTGAAAACAGTAGGTCAAAGATCAAGGTCACATGGCAAGATTAGCTTAGTACGGCATGGATAAAGGGAGTGGAAAAGGCTACACGCAGTCAAAAGTCAAGGTCAGAGAGAAAGGTAAAGATCAAGGTCACAGGCCAAGGTCAGCTCAAAGCTTGATCTGATTTGGATCGAAGTTAGAGGAGGGGTTAAGGGTCAGACAAGGATGTAGTAATACAATTTTAAGAGGAAATGGTCAAAAGTCATAGTTACAGGGCAATGAAAACCTTTGGCCTTTAGACCATGGGTGCTGGTGTTGTTCTCTCTGTGTTCTTCATGTCTGAAATATATTACAAAGTCAGTTAAACAGCAGGCTATATTAAAGACAAGGCTATACTCTATACCAAGAAATCCATTAACCCGTGGATTGTGCAACTACCTTTTTCTTATCCCACCCCGTGGTGCGCAAAAAACGAAGGAAAAAAATATTTTATTTAGTTTTTGTTTATTATAAAATTGAAGACAAACATCCAGGGCATCATCGGGTGAAAAGGAAAAATCTCTCTCTCTCTCCGTCTTTGCGTAAGGCCATGCGTAAGTTTACCTATGGGAGTGGTGAAAAATGGAAAAAAAATAAAAAGTTTTTTGTTTTTGTTTATTATAAACCTGAAGATAAACATCTAGGGCATCATCTGGTGAAAAGAAAGAAAATCTCTCTCTCATGGTGTAGCACCATGCATAACTTTGCGTGCAGTGATGCACGGCCAGCACAGCCTGAGCTGTGGCTCGCAACGTGACGCTACCCAGCCTGAGCTGTGGCTTGCAATCCATGGGTTAACTCTTGCAATTTTAGTACTCCAAGATTTTCATTACAGCATACTAATCCATAAATAAATCCTCGAAGGAATAATTCCAGAACAATCTCTTCATTCAAAATACTAACAAGCAGCAGCCCTGTTCACTCTTATCAATAAATGATTTAATGGTCGAGGAACGAATTATTGAAGTCTGAAAAATGGACCTTGAGCATATGTATAAGTTTAAATTGCCGCATTATGGTGCTGAAAAACAATTTTTAGACTATTCTTCATTTATGGTTAAGAAACAAGAAGTCAGTGCAATTATAACTGCAACGAAAAATCTATCAATGCTACGATTAAACACGCAATTACTGTGATCGATTCGAAATCTCATTAAAGAGTATCTGACTGAATAGATGACTGGCCATAGACAAGTATGTGGTGCATTTTTTTGTGCTCACTCAAAAGAAAGGAATGAATACTAGCCATTACGTCTCAACGAATCACTCTCCATAACGAATGATCATCATAGGTCTCTGGCATTGTTTATGTATCGCTCACACTTAGCCTATAATACCGGCTATCATCCTGTCATAGACTGCTAACTCTCTGGATAGCGAAGTTGATTATATGGCAATTTGTTAGTCCCTTAAGGAGCTCATCAGACAGTCAACTGTGAGTAAGAATCATTGTTCTCTCTCTCTCTCTCTCAGAAAAGTATTTGGTGTTGAACCAAACACTGCATTTACGTGAATGTAATTAATGTAGGATTATGGAGTGATATTAGCCCAAAATTGTATAGCAAACGGCCAGTGATCTAGTGTACTTTCCCTCTTCATACGACAAAATTTCATTGAGTAATGTTCATAGCTAAATGGATAGGATTTTCTCGCGGGATCTATTTACTAGCATGCGTTTTCGGACTTTATGTTTTTTTTTCTTGCTGAACAGAACTCAGGTTTATAATGACATTCGATAGAACATATATATCATATCGATTAATTCACTTTTTCTGTCTTTGCCTAGACGGGAAGAAAGCTGAGAGATGACAGTTTTCAGGTGGTAAATCATCATCATCATCATTATCGAGACCTCTTTTCCTGTTCCAAGGTGGGGTGTAGTAGGGTCCAGAGAGAATGAAATACTAACCAAAGTTTGGCCAAGCGACAGTCACACTCGCACTTCCATTTACCCACCATTCAACCCCACGGAATCCTGGCTTCAAAATTTAACCGCTAGCTACATAGACCCACAAAAGTTTAAAAGTTTTGTTGAGAACATGTGAAGGATGATGGCTGACTAACAGACGATAGATAAGGAGAAATATAGCACACCTTACTGATTGGAATAATAATTTTTCGAGTACTTGTAAGGGTGAGATACTTATCTTATGGATCATTAGCACTGCCGATCGTTGTTGTTGTTTGATATTTACCCACACTTTGTGGGGCACGGGCAAACTAAGAGCCCGTCAGAGAAAAGCCTAAAAAAAAAAAAAAAAAAAAAAAAAAAAAAAAGCAGGATCAATGCTTGAGAGAATTACCAAGGAGGAGGGTAGTCCCGCACAGTGCGCAAAATTCTCTGAAAAGATGCATTGCCAACAACCCTAGCTGCATCAAAGACATCATCCCCAGTACGAGGGAAGCCTCCGCCAGGACCTGCAAGAAGCAGCGCTGTGGCCGGACAGTCTAGTAAGTAATGGGATAAAGGATCGGCGGACCATGCATGGCAATGGGGGCACGGGTCAGGCTCCAAGCCGGCAACCTGGCGGTAGCACAGGAAACCTAAGCGGAGACGCCTAATCCTAACTAGAATAAAGTTGGGTAATCCAGTTGGTATCGGAAGAGGTGAATAAGATGTGGCCGCCGAGCACCAGGCAGCCGAGCGTGATCCCTCGGCAATACAGAGTTCATGCTCATCCCTGGTACGCCTGTAGATAGTGGCATACACCTCTGAGAGGACACGGGTGGCACAGGGGCGAAGCGGAAATGTGACAGCAGGGAGGGTGCTAGCCGCACGTGCAGTTGTATCTGCCAGTTCATTCCCCCAAACGCCAACATGTCCAGGGACCCAGTGAAAAATCACTGAGCCACCACGCTGCTCAATGAAAGACGCAACAGTATATATAGCCGTTAGTAGGAAACGGTGAGATGTAAGCGCGAGAGACTCCAGACACTGAAGGGCAGAGAGTGAGTCAGTGTGCAGAACGACTCGCTGATGCTGATGCTGGTAAGCATGACGCAAGGCACCGAGAAGAGCCACCAGCTCCGCCTGGAAGGCTGAGACCCCCGTGGAGATGCGCCAGGAGTCAGTGTATGGTCCAAAAGGAAAAGTCAAAGCAAAAGCCGCCCCTGCTGAGCCATCGGATGAGACTGAGCCGTCCGTATAATAGACTGCCGAAGCTGTTGAGTTGACAGTAGAGATGCTACAAAGACTGACCTGCCGAAGAACTGCCGGAATGGAGTGGCGAGGCTTAGGCACTGAGGGATAGACAACAGTGAAAGGGGGGGGCGACCAGGGGGGAGGAGGCAAGTAACCTGGACAGTCTACCTCAGGATCACTGCACACCTCCGAAGCCACGCCCAAATCCTGTAGTAGGGCCATAGTGGCACGAGCCCAGTCACGGCGAGTAAGCGGGTCAGGGGGTCGGCCTGCTAAACGCCGCAGTAAAGCCGAGACCGGCAGGTGCGGATGGCGATGCACAAGCCGGAGTGTTTCAGCTGTTGCACGCAATGCAATTCTATGAGCCAGTGAAGGAAAACCACTCTCCAGACGTAGGTTAACCAACCTTGTCCAGCGTGGCGCATGTAGCATGGTGCGGAGTGCCTCATTTTGAAGGACCTCCAAGGACTGAGAGACATGTGGGGCAAGGCTGGTGAGACATATGGCTCTATAGTCCACAAGAGAGCGGATAGCGTGGACAAAAAAGGTGCGTAACACTTTATAGGATGCCCCTAGACTGCGACGAGACAGATAACGCAGAGCAGAAGTTCGGGTGGCAGCCCGCTCCCGCAGGTACCTGACGTGCTTGGCGAAAGTGAGGCCAGCATCAAAATAGACGCCCAGGTAGCGGTGGAGCCTGACCAGCTCAATGCTGCAGCCATCAAGCAAGAGAGGACGGTCTGGAGGGCGGAGACCGAAAGGTAGGCACTTGGTCTTCCCGAGGTTGACCTTCAGCCCGAGTTCATTACACTTGGTGTGTAGCCGAGAAAGAGCAGCGGGTGCCTGGGTGAAACAGTCCCCCCTCGAAAAGACCAGTGCCAAATCGTCAGCATACACCAGCAGAGTCACGCCGGGACCATAATCCACCGTTAATAGCCCTTCAACAAGGACATTGAAAAGCAAGGGGCTGAGAACACTCCCTTGGGGCGTGCCGTTAAGATGGTGGTAAAACGGTGAGAGCTCCCCTTGAAACCTGACCCCTGCCGACCTGTGCAAAAAGAAATCCCCCACCCATGAGAGAAGTCTACCCCCAACTCCTCGGGCCGCAAGGGCTGCCTGGATGGCTAGAGGGCTTGCCAGCTAAAGGCTTTTTCGAGGTCGAGGAAGACTGCCATCCCCCGTCCACCTCGAAGCTCCCCGAGGAAGGAAGCAAGGCAGTGAGAAGCACTCCTGCCAGGATGGTATGCAAAAGTCCTCGGGTGCAACGGTCCCAAACGCCAGGCAAGGCGGGCACGCACAACCCTTTCTGCTGTCTTAGCCACACAGCTAAGGAGCGAGATAGGGCGCATGGCGTCGGGATCGCGAGGCTTTGGAATCGGGTGGATGATAGCTGTCTTCCACGACCTCGGCAAACGGCCCTCAGACCACGAGAGATTGAACAGACCAAGCAGTCTCTCACTACCACAATCTCCAGCATGAGACAAGAGCGAGTAAACAAGCCCATCGAGGCCAGGTGCAGTGTCGGTTCTGTGTCGCAGCGCCTTATGAAGCTCCCTGCCGGTGATGGGAGGATCAGCGGGGTCAGGTCTGGCACAAGCAGCCTGTACAGCAGCGACACGAGAAGCCGACAGCTGCTCCTGTAGGGCTCGGACGGGTTGCGGAAGATTGTGGGAAGCAGAACGATCCGCGAAATGCTGAGCAAGACGGCTGGCTTCTGCAGCAGGGTCAGGGTGTGACGGTGGTCGAGGTGGACGTGGATCAGAGATGGACCGGATCCTCCTCCACATCTCACGGAGAGTGGAGTGAGAATCCAAGGTTCGACACCATCTAATCCACGCCCCCTCCTTAAGGCGACGCTTCTCCAACGTCACATGGCGTGTGACAGCAGCCAAGCACCGACGGTAAGGGGATGTACGGCGCCGCCGGTACTGCCTGCGTGCTGCATTGAGCCTGTGATTCAGCTCCCTGACCCTGTCGCAGTAAATCCAGCCGTCCTGATAGCACCGCGTGGATCGTCGCTGCAGAGGAATAGTGAGAGAGGCAGCCTGGGAAAAAGCACGGGCTACCTGATCTGCTCGACTCTCGAGGTCCGGGGCAGGAGGAGATGCCTCAAAGGCCGCAGCTAACACACGGCCAAAAGCCGGCCAGTCAGCCCTGCGGAGATCCCACCTCGGTGGAGGGAGAGGGGGAGGTGGGAGTGGAGGCAGTGGTAGTGTAACTTCAACTGCGAAATGATCACTAGTGAGGTGGGGGTGAAGTGACCATGTCGCAGATCCAGCCAGAGGGGACGACACAAAGGATAGGTCGAGACGGCCCCCAGCGACATGAGTAGCGACCTTTGTATCATTTAAGAGAGATACACCATCCATCTCCTCCAGTACCAAAGAGATGTGCCGCCCTGCATCATTGGACGGGAGAGGCGATGAAAGCAAGGCATGGTGGGCGTTAAAGTCGCCCCCGACATACACAGTGCCCCCTGGCAGCCTGGGAGAACAAATCTCCCATCTCCAGGGAGCCCCTGTGACTTCGGTACACGTTGTATACCGTCAGGGACGACGTAGCCAGGTGGAGAACCACGCCCAGAACCTCCACATCAGGTCCACAGAAAGGAGGAGGTTCACAGTCTGTGCACTCAATGTGGTCCTGAACCAGAACGGCACATCCCCGTGTGACGCCACGAACGTACGGGAGGAGATGGGTGGTGTAACCCGTGAGACGAAATGTGGAACTGTCTGGGAGCAGGGTCTCCTGCAGTAATATGATATGGGGGCGGTCCCTTGCAGCCGCCTCCTGCAAGAGCGGGAGCTTGCTCCGTGCTCCTAGGCAGTTCCACTGAAGGAGTCGAAGGGGGGAGCCGTCCCGCCGTCCGGAGACAGACAGAGACGGACGTCCTCCAGCAACGGAGGTGAGGCCATGGCTGTCGAGGGTGCCACGACGTATATTGGTTGTTGCTCTGGAAGGGGGCGAGGCCGACTCTGCTGAGGGGTGGAAGACAGAGCAGCGGCCTTCCTGGGCTTGGCTCGCTTGAAAGAGCGAGCCGGCTTGCGGGGGGGAGTCCGTGGTCCCCCTGTTGAGCGAGCCGGACGTCGAGGGGCAGGATGGGTGTCGGGACCATGCTGCTTCCTGGCAATTGCGCGATCGATGATGCAATCGGCTGCGGAGGCGATTGAGGCCGCCTTGAGGGTGATCCCCAGTTTGAGGGACACTGCTTGGGCAACGGCCACTGCAATTTGGGAACCCAGGTCCCGCAGATCCTCCGCCGTGAACGCAAGAACTGGTGGAGCAGCAGCAGTGGGTGGGCTGGGTGTGGAGCCAGGTACTGGTGGCGGAAGCGTCAGGGGCTGACTTGGCGCTACCGTGGGAAGTGGTGGCGAGACAGGCGGCTGTTGGCGGTGAACCTCTGCTGTGGTCTGGACCACAGTAAGAGCCGAGGGCAATGGAGGGAACTCCTGGTCGCTGAGAGGTGGTGGACACTGACTGGGAGGGCGGCGCTGTTGTCCCCAGATGAAGGTGCCGGGGGGAGCTGGAGTGGCGCTGGTGGCCTGATTTTCCTTCACAAAAGCAACCTGCCTCTCTCGACCCTGGTTCACTCTTTGAACCCTCGCGGGCAGCTGCGGTGCCAGGCGTGGTGTCGTCCTGAGCAATTGGGGCACTTGGCCGCAATTGGTTGCTTTGCCTTGAACCGCTGCAGGCACTCGTCCGTATCGTGGGCGCCACTGCACATGCCGCAGATGACGGGGCGGTTGCAGTTGGCACGGTGGTGCCCGTAGCGTTGGCACCGGTAACAGCGCAGCGGTTCCGGCGTGAAGGGGCGGAGATGGAAAACTCCCCAATTGCCCAGGTCGAGGGATGGCACGAGAGGCCCTCGCAGAGTCACACAGACCTGCAGTGTTTCCTCCCTGGTGCGCTGGTTTTGACAGCGTTCTGCTGCCTCTACTAGCGCATGCCTCAGAAGGATGTCCACCGGCATGCGCCGAGGATAGCCCATGACCGTCGCCCTTGTAGTCTGGGCGCCCTGTGTGAGCTCCAAGAGCTTGACAAATGGGGCCTCCTCCTCCGCCACTGCCTTCAGGCGCAGATAAGACTCCTCCTCGGTAGGGATCAGCACGCAGCTGTCGTCGCGGCCGTAACGATTCATAGCCACTAGGCCCGGCAGGTGTTGCTCTAAGGCGGCTACTGCATCGTAGCTCGTGCTGAACCCCACCTGGAGGGGAACGCAGAAGGCTGGAAAGGACGAGCGAGGAGGTGGAGGAGGCACGACTGACACTGAGGGGCGACGAGTAGAGGAAGGCTGCCGTGGCGCCAAAGTCCTTGATGCTGGAGGAGCGGTGTTTCCCTGCGGCGCTCGCCGTGGTTTGCGCGCCACAGTTATGAAGCCGTCAGTGTCCTCGGTAGTAGTAGCAGGGGCAGCTCCAGCGGGAGAATGGTCGGCACCGGGTGCCTGTGCAGCACGGGCTCCACTGTGTGGAGATGGCATGGCAGTGGTAAGGGCCTGGCGGCGTGGGCAGGCAGCAGTAGGGGCATTAGCAGAGGGCGCGTTGGTAGGGACGGGAAGCGGAGCCGAAGCAGCTTCCTCCATAGCCTCATGGACACGTGCAACCTTAGCTGCACGTGCCAAAGTGGGAAGGGGGGAGGCTGAGGCGACAGCCCTCGCGCGGGGAGCCTGCCCTTTAGGGCGACAAGAAGTGGAGGCGGAGACGTCACCAGACGTTGACGAGTGAGAGCTCGCATCTGAGAGACGCCGCTCTCGCTTCGCGCCTGGTGTAGCAGCAGGGCGAGTCGTCCTCTGCTGGGACTGGGATGGGCGCGGTGGCCCCATAGGCCTGGGGATCTGGGTGCGTCTCATGTCCCTGAGGGACAGTCACACAAACACGCAAAGACGCCACTCACACAGACACCCAAACAGATACACCAACACTCACTCTGGAAAAAAAAAAAAAAAAAACTAAGAAAAAGCCGGCAGTTCCCTACAGTGACGGGCTACCTATGCTCCCCGCCCTCTAAAGGGCGACGTGGGAGGCCCCGCCACTGCCCCTTTCGGGTCTTCCCTAATCTATCAGAGCCGCTCTCTGCGCTTCCTATAACCAGGCCCTAAAGGCCCCCCCTCATGGAACTGCCCTAACGACAGCCCTTCAGGGTTCGGCTTCGTACCACGCAGAGAGACACTAACGGCAGCCGGTAAAAAAAAAAAAAAAAAAAAAAAACACCCACACACTCGCAAACACACTCACAAAACACCCACACACTCACACACACAAGCTCGCAAGGCTATCTGTCAGAGACAGAGTCCACCCAGAAACAGAGAAAAAAAGAGAAAAATCGCCTAAGTAAATTAGGCTAAGTCCTGCAATGGCCAAAAACAGGAAAAACTCCCGAAAATTGCTTCTCAGTAACTGAGGCAGAGTCCAATACTCGAGAGAGACTGGCAAGAGGTCCGCTCACCACGAGAGCTAAGCAGGGAGTGACTGCCGATCATACCTGAAAAAATTGACTAATCTACGTGTGTGGGTGGAGGGGGATTGTTTTTTTTTTCTTTTTCCTGTTGATGGATTGCTTCGAGAGACTGCGCTAAATACACATATTTATTTACTAATAATGAATACCAGATTCAACTATCTACCTGTATTATGAATATACAACTGCCAGAGAGAAAGATATGATATTCGCTCTAATCTATATACATATGATATATTTTTAAAAATTAGTTCCAACTGCAATAATATTAAATGGTGAGAGGAATGCGACAGCTCCAATGCTGAGACAGTGCAATACATAAAAAACATCCGATAGACAAGTTGATAGTGGGAACAGCTCTTAGTAATTCAGCATGTTAGTTGTACGCCTGTCCAAAACTATATATGCAACAGCAAACAGCTCCAGGCTCAGGTTCATGTACACCAGAGCAAAATATTGTCCCCAGCCCAGCCTGCCAACGTTATCTCCACCATCACCAACTTGTCCTAAGCGCCAGCATTAGTCTCCTACGTGGAGAGATAATAAGACTACGGTATTGGTAAAATCTTGTGGTCATGAGTTCCTGCTCTTCATCGACTTCATTTAGAACTTGGCGCTGAGGAACTTTTAATACATATTATGAGCATATATTACGGTGCTGTGTAAGTCAGCTTCCTTCAGACTTTTAACCCTTCATCTGTCACCAGAAAGGTAGGATGACTCTAACAAGAAAACTAACTTAATTTACTTTACCCTGTAACATACACACAAAAACAAACTAGGATTCGTTCACAAAATGGGATCCATATAGGCTCACAAAACAAACATTAAAATTGATGTATTTCTTTTACCGTACCTAAACAAATTAAAACAAGTATAAGCTACGTACTCACAGCATTAGGAAGTAGGAGAACTCGTTGGTGATATAATCCACACACCAGTATTTTATGGAGACGTAAACCAATAGGGAAAAAGATGCTCAGTCTGGGTGTTTTGTTATCAAAGTGAACAAGTGTGTCTGCAGAAATGTTTCTAGTGATACTCTGTGTGTCTAGTGGGAAATGCATCCCGAATGTGTCTAGAGATAAACTGTGTCTCTCGCTAATTCCTCACTTGTATACAGTAGTTTTTCTCCGCCTCCTTAGACTTCTCAAGCCAATGTTCTGTCTTAATCATAATCTATAGCTTGTTACACACAAAGGAGGCTTCCACTACCAGTTACAAATTAACACATCCCAACTCTTAGCCAATTAGGAGTGGTTCAGAAATCAGAGCTGGTCGGTCATTGGAGAACACTCTTACCAGTTCTTCCTACAGGGTATGTCACATCCATTTTGTCAAGGACACAATCTCTCTTGAGTAGAATATTGAAAATTAGTTAATGTTATTCTTCCCAAAAGTAGAAAAACATGCAAAATGTTTTAGTGGTCATATTTCTTCCACGTGTGAAACAGGGGCCTTTCCCCGAGCTATGTAAATAGCGGAAAAATAGTGAGGTCATAATTTTCTTTAACTCGGATGTCACTGAAGCTCCCGAAAATGATTTAATGATCTCAGTCACTCACCTTATCTCCTTCTTTTATCTGTTCACCTCTTCCACTCTCATCTATTTCCACTCTGCTCCATCTCCTACTCCACTGGGTAACCACATCCTACCTCACTGGGTAACCACACCAGTGAAACCTCCTTCCTGAGAACAGAATATTACCAAAGGGGAAATTTCTGGGTATTGTACAAAAATAAATCCTGGACTGGTACACTGCTACAATGTTAGTAACGTCTTTTACATATTGAACCTCTAGAGAGTATTCTTGGAGAAATAGGGCCCAACGGGTCAGTCTGAGATTTCTGTCCTTAAATCGGGACAAAAAATTTACAGAGTTTTGATTGCTGTATGCCACCACATTACCTGACGCTGGACCAACATAAACTAGGAAGTGTTGCAAAGCAAGCATGAGTGCAAGGAGTCCTTATCAGTGGTTGAAAAATTTCTCTGGGCCTTCCTGAAAGTTTTGCGAAACTTGCATACAGGCATCTGAAAACCTTGCTCATTTTCCTGAAGCAAAACTGCGCTGACCCGAAGGCCGCTGTCATCAACAGCTAATTCGAAGGGTTTTCCAAAATTTGCAGCTACATGGTCAGGGTGACTTGACAGGATAGCTTTGACTTTAGAATGGGAATCCTCACATTCTGACTTCCACTCATACTTGGCTCCTTTCCCAAAAAAATCTGTGAGGGGGGGCTACAAGATCAGAGAAGTTCAGGACAAAGCGTCTATAGTACCGTACCACACCCAAGAATCACTGCAACTCACTCTTATTTTTGGGCTGGGGGGAATTGATGAGGCCTGAACTTGAACATCAGGGGGCGCTCACTTGACCTAATCCTACCACATAGCCTCGGTACTGTGCTTGAGCATTTACCAATTCACTATCTATCTATCTATCTATAGCCCGACGCCCTAATCCCGCAAAGGGTGGCCGCAGACAAAACGCCTCCAAGTCACTCTGTCACCCACTATTTGACTCCCCTCCCCCCAACTAACCCCCCCCTCCCTCATATACCTCTCAACTCCATCCCTCCACCTCATCCTCGGTCTACCCCTCCCTCTCCCTCCCTCCACCTCACCTACATACACCCTCTTAGTCAGTCTTTCATTCTCCATCCTCTCCACATGTCCAAACCACCTCAGTGTATTTCTCCTAATCTTTTCAACCACATCCACATCTACCCCACAACGTTCCTTCACTTCTTCATTTGTCAACCTGTCCCTCCATGTCACTCCACATGCTCCTCTCAAGTAACTCATTTCCACTGCTTTCACTCTTGACTTGTTCCCCTCTTGCAAGGTCCACGCCTCGCTTCCATACGTCAGGGTAGGGATCACAATACCATCATGCAGTGACTTCTTAACTTCCATACTCACCTCCCTATTTCTCATCACTGCTTTCAGTGTGCCAACAACCTTCCTTCCCTGCTGTACCCTTTCACGTACTTCATCCCCCAAAGTTCCATCCTTACTCATCACACTACCCAAGTACTTGAATGCACTCACATTCTCCATATCCTCACCATCCAACCTCACTGCACACTCTGTGACTTCATTCCTCTCAAACACCATAACTTTACTTTTGTTTACATTAACTTTCAGCTTCCTCCTCCTACACACTGTCCCAAATTCATTCACCAAACCTTGCAACTCCCATTCATCTTCACTCAACAATACTGTATCATCAGCAAACAGCAACACCAGAAGCTTCCAAATCTCACCCTCATTCATTAGGGCCACCCCCACATCCACTGCCCTACCTTGTACCTCCTTTACGACCCCATCCATATATATATTAAACAGCCATGGAGACATTACACACCCCTGTTCAGTCCCCCATTGAGATCAAAGAACTCACTCAGCTCACCATCCACTCGCACCGTAGCCCTAGCTCCCTCGTACATACTCTTCACAGCACTCAACAATTTCCCCTCCACTCCATATATTCTTAATACCTTCCACATACCGTTCCTATCTATTCTCTCATAAGCTTTCTCCAAGTCCATGAAGGCAGCGTACACTTTCCTTCCCTTCTCTAGATACTTCTCCACTAAACATCTTAGAACAAATATCTGATCTACACACCCTTTTCCCTTCCTAAATCCCCCTTGTTCTTCTCCAACTAGCTCCTCTGTCATATGCCTAACCCTATCAATGAGTATTCTACCATATATTTTACCAGTCACACTAAGAAGGCAAATACCCATATGGTTACCACATACTTCTCTCTCCCCTTTTCCTTTGTACAGAGGAACAATTATACCTGATTTCCAGTCCTCTGGAACCCTTCCCTCTTCCCAAGCCAATCTACACAACTTCCATATCCACTCCACAACAATCTCACCCCCATACCTAAGCATTTCACCACACACTCCATCAATTCCTGGGGCCTTTCCCAGCTTAATCTTCTTCATCGCTTCCACTACTTCCGACCTACTGATCTCTTCCTCCCTCCTCTCATCTCTTCTTCTCCCATCCACTCCCCAACCACTTATACTCACACTGCTCTCACTCTCTACATTCAACAAATCCTCAAAGTGCTCCTTCCATCTCCTCAATTTCTCTCTCTTCTCCACCAACAATCTATTATTCCTATCTTTCACTCCCCTACTATTTCCCCTTTCACACTGCCTCACTTTCTTTACCTCCTTCCAAAACAATTTCTTACTCTCCCTCCATTTCACACTCAGATTCCTCCCAAACTCTTCATCCACTTTCTTCTTACTCTCCTTCACCAGTCTCTTAACCTCCCTTCTCCTGCTCACATATACCTCTCTCTTCTCTCTCTCATCTTCTCCCCTACCTCTACTCGCCAACCATTCACCATATGCCTTCTTCTTTTGTTCCACAGCTCGTTTCACCTCATCATTCCACCATGCTGTCCCTTGCACACCCTTGCATCTCCTCCTCACTCCACAAACCGCCTCACACGCTGCGCTTATCTCTTCCGTGAATATCTTACATACGTCTTCCACCCCTTCCATCTGCTCTAGCTCATACCTTCCCAATCTTTCTTCCACTATGCTCTTATACTCTGTCCTCTTCTCACTATCTTGCAATTTCTCCACTCTTCTCACAGGAGCTGCTTCCTCCTGTCTTCCCCTTCGCCTCCTCAACCACTTTCTTTGCAGCTCTACCTTGGCCATCACTAAGTGATGGTCTGAGACTCCATTTCCCCACCCTCTCCACACCCTTGCATCCAACACTTGTCTTCTCATTCGCTCATCCACACACACGTAGTCTATCATTGCCTTTCGTTCAACAAGTTCACCATCCATCCTCCTCATTACTCTCCATGTATACCGGTGGATCATCTTATGATCCAATTCACCAATTCACAGTTGGTTAAATTAAGGACTGAATTAGCAGAGGCCAGTTTCTGCGGCAAGGCATCTAGTTGGTTCAAGTGTTCCTCCTTGAGTCTACTGAAAACAGTTACAGTGACACATCCCTTAAGATCCCTTGTGAGATCATTCATTAACTTCTGCAAGGTGGTAGGGGCATTCTTCATAGCATAGAGCATGACTTTACAATTTTAAGAACAGTCACAGACCACAAAAACAAAAAAACAAAATTTCTTGGGCCCTCTTTGTGACAGACACTTGCCAATATCCCATCATCAAATCTGTGTTAGTTATAAAGAGTCATTGCCTATAGCATCTACACATTCATCCACACTAGGAAGTGGATAGGTGTCAGTCTTGGTAAGGGAGATGACTTTATGATAATCAATACAAAAACGATATGATCCACTTGGTTTTAGGACCACTATAATAGGGGAGCACCACTCGTTTTGACATGGCACGATCAACCCCTGCTCCAGCATGTAGGTCAGTTCTTCTTGAGTTATGGACTGCTTCTGAGGACTAGCACGGCAGTGAGACTGCTTTACAGGGCTGCTGCCTCCAACATCCACATTGTGCTGTGCCGCTTCTGTCAGTCCTGGCATATCCCAGAAGACATCAGGGAACTTCCTGAGAAGTGTAACAAGTTTGGCACACTGCTCTGCTTTCAGATAGGAGAGATCATGTATTACATGCTGCCTGGCTTTCTCTCCAACAAGTCATCTGGTCCAAAGTCAAAGGGCAGCCCTCCTCTTTCACATATTCGATAGCTGACACTACGCATGCAGCACTAGAGGGTTCATGTCTCACAGGTGGTACTCCTTCAACATAGTCACATGGCACAACTTTGTTCTTTCCTCCAGTCTGGGGTTAAAATGACATAGTTTACTTCACCTACCCTCTGCTCTGCTACAGACGGGCCTGCAAAACTTGCCTGCAGAGGCTGACCATGACTGGAAAGCAAGACAAGAACTTGATCACCTGAGTGAAACACTCTTTTCCTGACTGTCTTAGAGTGGCCATATCATCTTTTCATCTCCTCCTTAGATGACTCCAAGTTTGCCCATGCAATGTCCATACTATAGGCCAATATCTCTTTGAACTTCGACACATATTGTAACAAGTTAATTTGGTCATCAACCTTGACCCATAAATCTTTAAGTAGTTTAAGAGGAGCTCTCACTTCATGGCCAAAGATCAGTTAAAATGGGAAGTAGCCCAAGTACTCACTCAGTGTCTCTCTCATTGCAAAAAGTTGGAAGGGCAACACTTGTCCCATTGCTTTTCATCTTATACACCTGTTTAAGCATACTTCTAAAAGTTTGGTGATACCTTTCTACTGTACCCCAACTCTGATGATGATAAGTTCATGAAGTGATCTGGGAGATTTCTAACTCTTTAAGGGCGTCTGAAAAGTCTGGAATTGAAATTACTGGCTTGTCCTGACTTACTCTGGGAGACCAAAATGGGTAAAGAAGGTCAGCATCTTTTACAACGAATCTAGCGAAATGTTTCTTAACCCACTGGAACCTGATGTCTTCGAAATTGAACAGAACTGGGCATTTTCAAAATTTAATAAAGAAGGAACCCCGGGGTAGGGACCTATGAACTTCGCGACTATGAGCCAACAGGCGGAGGGCGGTACGCCTAGCACCTTTCCAGTATAATCCCTTGCACGGGAACACTGGGAACTAATGGGTCAAGGGAATGGTTTCAGGATATCTAGTGGCTATGTCTACAATTGTGAGGATGTACTGGTGGCCTGAGGATGTTTTAGGCTAAGGACCAATAATGTCCACAAGGACTATATTGAATGGGGCATCAGACACACGTAGAGGAATCAAAGGAGCCGCAAGGATGGACCTAATGCTCTTACTAACCAGCTGGCAGGTGTGACATGATCTGCAAAACCGGGGTACATTTCGACAGATTTCAGGGCAGTAAAAATGCTGCCAGATGCGGGAGAGAGTCCCCCCCCCCCCAGATGACCTGCTCAAGGCTAGTCATGAGCATTGGACATAATGTTGTCTATTGGGTTTTGGAACTACCATCCGATGTACATTCTCCCACTTGTTATCATGAGCAACACTTGGAGGTCTCCATCTTCACATTAACACGTTATTTGGTCTTAAATAATAATCTTCTGACAGTACAGAATTACGTTCACCTTCCCTGACTGCTGAGTCAATTAGGGTGGCAATCTCCTGATCAGATCTTTGCATGTCAGATAATTTTGCACTTACATCAATCTGGGGAGAATCATTACCCTCAGTCAGTCAACTGGGCAAAGAAGGTATCGCCAAGCCCAATATCATCATCGGCACTGCCAGCGCCATTACTGTCAACATTACCATGGCTGGTCTTCGCGGTCATAACTCTAGTTACAACACAAGTGGGAAACAATTTACGATATACAGCTTCCAGCTCTTAAGTCCTAACCTCTCTCAGGGGATTTTTTGACACGCAGGGAACAGCACTCACTTGTCATCCTGCAAAGTCATTACCCAAAAGGAAGGTGGTCCCTTCTACAAGCAGCAGGTCAACAACACCCACACACTCTGAACCAAAAACTAACTCTTATTGTAGCTTCTTCAACTAGGAGAACTGATACAAACTCAGCTATACCCTGCAACAAGACACATTTAGGGTCAACTACATCAACTATCCTCTTGAACATTAGTGACTGTGAAGCACCTGTGTTTTTAAGTATGGTGACTTCCTTATGACGTTTCCCATCAAGTGATTACTAATCTCTTAGATATGAAGTTAGCAAATAAATTATCTGGGGAGGAATCACTTTATGTACTGCTTGAGAGAGGACACTCTGATGTAGATTATTATTACTCTCACTTGATTCTGATGGCTGCACTGCTCCAGTCTTACTAATGTCAATCAACAGCTCTACGGGAATCTGACTGTCAAGCACTGACTGCTGCACTCTGACCTTATCAACAATATGCACCTGCTGGGGGGTGGTGGTGTCTGACTGCCACAAACCCTATCTGTGGGTGGCTGCCTTCTGTTGGTGTCATAATCTCCCCAAGGGTTTATCAAAGTAACAGATTTAACTTTGGAACCTTGCCCACGTTTCTTCCAGTACCAGTCCCCCAACTGTCCCAGTTTCTTGCAACATTGGCAAAATCTGACACTTTTTCCAAACCCCCTGGCAGCACTGTCCTCAGATACTCAAGTGGAACTAATTCACTCTGGGATTGCAATTTTTCCAGTATTGTGACTTGATATTAACATGCCGTTGCAAGGGGAAGGGTTCACAAAAACTGATTAGTCCACGCTCCTACACAAAACAAGGGGCTGAGGTTAAGTTCATACATATTAAATATACTATAATTATCTGCTACAATAGCAGTCTCAGCCAGAGCATCTAAACCTTTCTCTACTAGGCGAGTAGCAATATCCTTATCTAGGTTACCAGTAAAGTTCTCCAAGATCATGAGTTCTCTCAATTTACAGAAATTGTTAACTTTCTTAGAATGCAATCATTGATCAAATAAATCTGTGAGTACTCTGGCATATTCCACATGAGTCTGATAATTCTGTTTAAAGGCGGATTTAAATTTAAGACCATATGCCTATGGCATGAGCTCATTTGCTCAGAGAACTGTATCTTTTACGCAATCATTGTGTACACATTGATCAACTACTAAAGAAATATAAGCCTCTCGAGCCTTTCCTTTCAAAACACTCTGCAGTAGTACTGACCAAGAGTCTTTTGGCCAAGCAAGATGGCCTGCCACCTTGTCAAACATTTCGAAGTACTTAGTGACATCCTGCTCATTAAAAGGAGGTACTAACTTTATATTCCTGGTAACATCAAAAGATTCCCTGGCAGATGACTTATGAGCTCGAGGTGAACCATCAGCCTGCCTTAATCTGTAGCCCATTCATGATCCAGCTGCTTTTGTCTCATTTGAGCTTGTATTTCTAGTTCTCTCATTTTAGTTTGCATTTCTTGTTCTCTCATTTGAGCTTGCACTTCTAGTTCTCTCATCCTAATTCTGGGTAGCACAAGTACCATTTTGTCACCAGTATCATGAGCAAAATAATCACTGGAGGCAGGCATCTCTGGTGCCAAAACCACAGGGTCAACATTTTGTACAGTATTACTGTGACCAGGTGGCTCAGAACTAACTATAGGGGATTCATTCCCAGTATTAACACTGTGTTCAAACATGGTGTCCAATATTACATCAAGTTAATCGGTCTTAGTTATTCTGGGAGAACATCTCAACTGTAAGTCCGGGGCAAGCAACATTAGCTCATGCTTTGTAAGTGTTTTCACTGAGGTTGGGGAAGGCTTAGA
The DNA here is from genome assembly GCF_032717465.1 of Coenobita brevimanus. Taxonomy (NCBI): domain Eukaryota; kingdom Metazoa; phylum Arthropoda; class Malacostraca; order Decapoda; family Coenobitidae; genus Coenobita; species Coenobita brevimanus. The sequence continues at coordinate 29,674,487 of NC_137008.1, read as the reverse complement.
ATCCAAAAATGTTCTGACATCACACTCATTCATTGGGCCCATCATTACTGATTATGGGCTAATTAGGTAAGAGTGAGGGGAGGCGGTGGCAGAATCGGTAGAGAGGCGGCCTGCAGTCCTAATGGACCCAGGTTCGAATCCCGACTGGGGCAGGGAACAGTTTAAGGATTTGAATTTCTTAAAAAGCAGACTTTTCTGAGCTACCAGATGACCCGCCGACATGTCATAAAAGTACCCCCACTAATACCAGTACGCCAGTCCAGTATGAGAAAGCCTTAGCATGTATTCACTATGGATGGTGGGTGTTAGCGCCAAATTGGTGACACGTGGAGATACAGGAGGACTCCTGGGCCCCAAGGAGGACTACTGGAACTTGGGAATAGGCCCTGAAGCCTTTGCCCAGGGTCAGACACATAAAAAAAAAAGGAGGGGGTCGCAAATATTATCACAGAGCTATCCTAGCGAGGTCACAGAATTCTTTATGAGCATATATTACGATGCTGGGTAAGTTCCCATCCTTCACTCTTATAACCCTTTATCTATCGCCAGAGGGGCAAAGTGAAACTCACAAGAAAAGTAACTTACTTTACTTTAAACTGTAACATACACACAAAAACAAACCGGGGTTTGTTTACAAAATGGGATCCATATAGGCTCACAATACAAATATAAAATGAGTAATTTCTCTTACCTAACCAAACTACAGGTGGAAGCTACATACTCACAGCTTAAGGAACTAGGAGAAATCGTTGGTGAAATAATCCACAAGCCAGTATTTAATGGAAAGGTGAACCAAAAGGGGAAATGGTGCTCAGTCTGTGTTTTGAAATCAAAGTGAACAGTGTGTCTGCAGAAATGTGTCTGGTGATACACTGTGTGTGTAGCGGGAAATGTGTCCCAAACGTGTCGAGAGGAAAACTGTGTCTCTTGCTATGGTCAGACTCAAATATGAAGTCCGTTTGGGTGGGGCCCGCGCGGGGATTTCCCTCTCTACAGCTCTGCCAAACCTCCTCTCTCTCTCTCTCTCTCTCTCTCTCTCTCTCTCTCTCTCTCTCTCTCAGTTGATTGAGAAAGTTTTAATATATTTATAAGTTGTGTTTTCTTCTACATTGTTTCGACCTTTTTCCCACACCACCACTGAGGTAAAAGTCTTGGCGCGTTTTTTTTTATAGAGGTTTCCCCAGTAGGCATAAGTCCTCTCTCTGATCTTTCTTCTAAAAAATACTTGTTCACATTGTAAATAAGTTCTTTCTCCCCACTGTGGAGCACACGAGAGCGAGCCGGAGTAGCTGCCATCGTGGGTGGGGATCAGGCAGGAAGTGACCGGTCACCTGTAGTCTGAGGTGGGTGTCCTTGACCTCTGGCAACGTCGGAAAGCGACGTTGTCACGTGGTGTGGAATTTATACAAATCATTGCTATTATCCTAAAAAGCGACACATTCATAGCACTATATAGCCTTATTTTAATATATTTAATAAGTACAGAATATTTAATATACAATTTCAAATAGTAAATAACTGACATATGACAGAGAGAGAGATAGGTACTGGGGTTGATGCGGCAGAGCTGTAGAGAGGGAAATCCCCTCTAGGGCCCCACCCAAACGGACTTCATATTTGAGTCTGACCATAGTACCTCACGCTTGTATAGTAGTTTTACTCCACCCCGTTAGACTTAACAAGCCAATGTTCTGCCTTAAGTATAATCTACAGCCTGTTATAAAGGAGGCTTCCACTACCAATTACAAGTTACTGGTAACACATCCCAACTCTTAGCCAGTTAGGAGTGGTTAGAACGCGGACTTGGTCAGTCACTGGAGAAAACTGTCATTAGCTCCTCCTACAGAGTATGTCATATCCACTTCGCCAAGGACGTGGTTGCTCCTGCGTAGTATGTTGAAAATTAGTGAATGTTATTTAGCCCAGAAACAGAAATACATGCAAAATGATATAGTGGTCTTATCTGCTTCCTTGTGTGGACAAAGGCCTTTCTCGCAGCTGTGTAAATAACAAAAAAAATGAGATCAAATATTCTCTAATCGGATGTCACTGACTCTTCCAAAAATGATTTAGTGATCGTGGCCATTCGTCTTATCGACCTTCCTTTATCTGATCACTTCCTCCACTTTCATTTATTTCCACTCTGCTCCATCTCCTTTTCCACTGAGCAACCACATCCAGCTCCACTGGGTAACCACAGCAGCAGCACACAACCAGCAAAGTAGAAGTAGAAGATACTGAAGATCCTCTGTGGTTCCCTGTGGACCTCCATACTGTGAATGTGGCAACAGAATGTGTGTGTGTTCTTACCTTACCTAATTGTTCTTATCTAATTGTATCTTTACAGGAATGAGTCAGGCTCGTATTGACCAGTGTATTTTTATCATACAAATCCTTGTATTATATGAACAATTTTGGCACACACTACTTCATTTGGTAGTGCATTCCACTGATCAGTTGCCCTATTTGGGAAACTGAATTTCCTTACGTCTTTATCACCTCTCTTCTTATGCAGTTTTTTGCAATGTCCTCTTGCTGATGCTCCCTCATATGATATATATTCATTTATGTCTATTTTCTCTTTTCCCTGAGATGCATTTATATAGCATAATCATGTCTCCTCTTCTCTTCTCTCCTGCAGCGTTGGTAAATTCAGTTTTTCTAGTCTTTCTTCATAGCTTAGATCCCTCAAGCTTGGTACCCATCTTGTGGCTGCCCTTTGTACGTGTTTTTTGAGATGAGGATTCCAGACTACTGATGCATACTCCAAGGTTAGTCTAATGAATGATGTTATTATCTTTCTCAGCATGTCTTCATTTATATATGTGAATGCTATTCTCATAATAGCAAGTAATGTATACATTTTATGTACATTCTTACTGATGTGATCATGTGGAGATAGTCTGTTATTGATAGTTATTCCAAGGTCCTTCATCCTTTGTAATATGTGTAGGGTTGATCTTCCTAACTTATAATCCCAATCTGGTCTTTTCTCACTTTTGCCAAATTTGATTACATGACACTCGTCCACATTAAATTTCATTTCCCATTTATTGTTCCATTCATGAAGCTTGTTCAGTATCTCTTGCAGCTCTTTGCAAGAATCTGTGTTAGTAATTTTCCGTTGAATTTATTGAATCATCCACAAACATATTTAGATAGCTTCCATTTCCTGTGTTACTGACTATGTCATTTTCATACACTAAAAACATAATTGGTACCATCACTGAGCCCTGTGGCACTCTGCTGGTCACTTCCCTCCATGATGAGGAATTTCCCCTTGATATTGTTCTCATTTCCCTTTTTCTGAGAAAATCCTGCATCCAGCAGTACAGATTGCCTTGGATTCCTCCTGGATGGTACAGTTTCCATAAAAGTCTTTGGTATGGTACTCTGTCAAATGCTTTCTTAATATCTAAATAAATACTGTCCACCCATCCTTCCCTTTTTTTTTTTATGTTTCTGTAACTCTATCATAATAGCTTAACAGACTAGTAACGCATGATTTTCCCTTCCTAAAACCGAACTGCCTCTCTGTTATCATACCGTGTTCTTCTAGGTGTTTTACCCAAACTTTCCTTATCAGCTTTTCTAGTATCTTACTTACAACACTGGGCAATGATACTGGTCTGTAGTTGAGTGGATTTTGTCTATTCCCTTTCTTGAGTAGGGGAACAGTGTTTGCTTTCTTCCAGATGTCAGGTAGTTTAGCTTGACCTAAGGATTCCTTAAATATTGAATACAATGGTCTGCTTAGATCTTCTGCACATTCATGTAGCACCCAACCTGAAATTCCGTCAGGACCATTTGTTTTTCCTTTGTCCATTTTACGTAACTCTTCCTGTACTTCATTTTCTGATATTTGTATATCTGGTAATACGTTTGGGCATGCATATTCCATATCATGTCTCTCAAAATTTCTTTCTTTTGTAAAAACTGATTGCAAGTTTTTATTTAATGCTTCACAAATATCTTTCTCTTGTGCATAGATGATCCCCTCATCCGTAATGGACTGTATTTTATTTTTAACTTTGGTTTTGCTTTGGAGGTAGCTGTAAAAAAATCTTGGGTTGATCACTGCTTTTATTAACCCGTCACGTCCCGAGGTTTTCCGCACCTATGACATCCCCCAGTCCCGAGCCTTTTTGGAAATTTTGTTTTTTTTTTTGCTAAAACTTCCGCTTAGGTCGAGAAACGAAGGAAAATCACAAAGAAAGTGGTTCCTGTGGTCTATAAGTGGTCCGTACAGGTGCGGTTCCCCCCGGCAGGTATCGTATTCTGTAATGGTCTGGATATGCGTTTACGTTTTCTATGGTAAGGAATAATGGGAGAAACAACACACAACACCTCTATATTTATTGAATTTGAACTAATAAACAATAACAGTAACAATATAATGGATTTCAGACACATATATATATATATATATATATATATATATATATATATATATATATATATATATATATATATATATATATATGAAAAATAAGCATTGTACCATCGCGCGAGCATAGCGAGTTTGGTCCGAGTCGTAACATGCTATACTGTATGCTAAGTTTCTGGTATGAGTCAACATATCATTTTTTCTACTTGTATACTTCTGTTTCAATGACATTTTACCAATTACAACTGTTTGTAAGTGTTTTCAGATGTTTTCATTCATTATGATGACATGCAGCATAAGTATAGCAAACATCAGCTTAGTAAGCGCACTCGCTATGACTCGTATTTCAACATACCAAATTGTTTTATCACTTTCCAATTATTTTCCCTTTTACATAGAACCTTTCCTCCACCACTGTAAAGGTTTTCAATTATTTTCATTCATTACGAGGGCATTTAGCGATATGCTAGCGCATATTCACGTAGCAACCACGATCTCAAACACTCGTGTTTCATCATCTACTTTATTTATTCACTCCAATTATAATTTCCCACTTACATTACACACGTTTACACCCCTATAATGCACTGTACATACTTACTGCCATTATTTATTCAAGTGAACGTGAGAATATCGCCTGAAAACACCCTCGCAAGGAATGTTTCGACCAACATAATACTCACACACTTATATACTAATTCACTCACACACTTATATACTAATTATTCACTTTATCACTTGCTGACTTTTATTTTGACTAATACGTGCCTTATTCATTCAACTGAGCGTCAGGAAATCTTATCTTTATACACACGCTATGAATATTTGACTTAGAATATATATCATCACGTACAATAATTTGAACTTATATTATACCCGTAAGAATGTCACATAATAATAATTATATAATTACGGGCCGTATTTATTGCACTGAGCGACAGAATATCGCATCATACAACCCTCTCTATGTAAGTTTCAACTTAGGGCAGATTTATATACTTACACACAATGTTTTCACTTATGTTCTACCCGTAGGCACTTTATACTAATATTTGGAGATCCACATTACTGATAATTTCACTGAGCGTCTGTCTGTCGCATTTACCTCATAATTTCAGCGTCCTTTCGCATTCACATCATGCTAGAATTGCATCAACGTGTGATATTCACTAAAACATGGGTGAATACAGAGACCCACGTCACACTGCACGCACTCATAGCGGGTGTCCTTCCTCTGTGTCGTGAGTCTCACCTGGGAATTACTGCACACGTGACACCTGCGTTGGGGCCTAGGTCTGTTGGGCTGGGGAGGGATAGGAGTGGGGAAATGGCGGCCGGATATTCTCAGGGGAGTTTGGGCAATAGGGGCAGTGAGGGTGCGATGTTGGGGCCTTTCAACAGCATACTTTGCAAAGATTTCTCTTGTGAGCTCCCTCACAAACCCTTCAAATGATTCCTGAACTCCTGTGGTCATGGCGTGAAGGTGGTGGCAATTCAGAGCAGTGATATCTAGTAAGTGAAAGAACAGTTTTTTATACCACTTCATCGTTTTCCTGGCACACTCTACCGTCGATATCATGGAGTCTGACTGGTCCACGAGGCGCATGTTTATATTGTAATCCATAACACACTCAGGGTTTCCAAACACGACGCCTGCTTTCGCTACGGTAATCTACAGAATCAGTACGGTGCATCAAGGGGCGGTGAACCGTGGACAAGAGGCTTACTTCTCTGTTGTGGTTCCACATTGTTGCAAGGATGTTGTTGGCTTTGAAGAAGACAACCTCACTCCTTGCAAGTTTCCGCCCTACCTTGGCCATGTGACGCCGGTTCACCTTTACGGTTCCACAGACTCCCGTTTCATGTATGTGAAGATAACGAGCGAGAAGAGGGCTAGTGTACCAGTTGTCGAGGTAGAGAACGTGACCGCGATGAAGGTAGTCTTGTATCATCGTCTTTACCACTGCTCCCGACAGTCCAATACTTCGATCTTCTATTATGTCTGTCTGTGCACCGGTGTACAAGACTATGTCTTGCACGTATCCAGTCCTACAGTCACACATAACAAAGATCTTGAACCCAAAACGGTGCCTTTTGCTGGGTATATACTGTCTGAATGAAATATTGCCTCTCCACAACACGAGACTCTCGTCTATGACGAGATCTCTATAGGGATAGAATGAGGAACGAAAGGTTTGCCTGAGGTGATCAAAGACCAACCGAATTCGCCTCATTTTGTCAGTGTTGTTTGCATTTGCAGGGTCATGAGCATCATAAAAATGGAGGCGACTTAGAATTTGTTGAAACCGATTACGGCTCACCACTTGACCAAATATGGGGGTAAACATAACAGGGTCCCTAGTCCAGTAAGCAGGAATTCTATTCTTTCTTATAATACCCATCAAAAGGACCAGGGCAAAAAATAAGAACATTTCTGGAAGGGAGACAGGGTAATCATAGATCATAGAATGCCTACTCCTTGTTCCCAATCTTTCACTTTCTAGGCGCTGGGCGCTTGCAAACAGGTTTGTTTGGTAAACGATCTGCTCCACGAATGCCTCACTGAAAAACAGGTGGAAAAAATCCAACCTGGTGGAATTACTGTGAATACCTGGTGCAATGCAGCCAGATCGCCCCTGCTCAGTGAAGGGGTGAATGAGGGGAGAAAAATCACTCCCATCCTCCCAATTCCACGACACAAATCCCTCATCCCCATCAGCCCCAACACTGCCTTCGTCTGGGTGGGGAGGAGATCCTGGTTGGGGAGGTGGGGGAGAAGGAGTACGGAGGGCTTCCCCACTGTCACTCCTCTTCCCTCTGCCTTTACCCTTTCCCTTTCCCTTACCCTTACGGCCTTGAGGAACATTAGGGGGCTGTGGGGATGAACTAGTAGAATATTGGGGAGCAGAAGACGTGCTGGGGAGTGGTTCCTCCCCACCTTCCCCCTCCATTACCACACCACGTGCTCTCTCACGCAATCTAGCTCGACCACGTGTTAGGGGATATTGGGGAGCATAAGACATGCTTTGGAGTGGTTCCTCCCCACCTTCCCCCTCCCTCACAACCCCACGTGATAAGGAACGCACCCGCACTGGCCCACGTGATCCACTCTGCCGCCTCACACTACGTAGGGAGAGCAATGACTCACTCACGTCACTCTCACTTTCCCTAATCCCTGGACTTTCCGTTTCACTCCCCACTCCCTTCACTTGACTTCCTAGCTCCCCAAACAGAATGCTAGGCCCATACCTGCTCATACGACGTGGTGTGCGCTCTGGGCCACGATGTGTAATGACCTGCCGTCCATACCACGTGGCAGCACGTCCCACGGCTCCGTCCTCGTCCTCGTCCTCGAATTCTGCTTCCAAATCACGCTGGGGATAGGGATAGGATATACCACGTGCCTTCTTTGCCTCCTGCCCCTCTCTAGCAGCACGGTAAGTCACATACTGCCGCTTCCTGGGTGACGGAACTTCCTCGTCACTGCTGGTGGTTTCTTCCTCCTCTGGCTGCACATAATCTTTGTCCATCTCCTCGTCGTCCAGTGGGGAATCACTGTCGCCGGTAAAGGTGTCCAGGGCGACTTGAATCTCGCTGTCTGAGAGACCTCTCTTAGCCATGTCTGAGCAGGACCGTGGCTACCAGGTGAGTGGACGAGTGGCGGGCTAGCGCGGGTCGCGCGGGGTCGCCGAGTGTCCCCGCCTGGTGGCAGGTAGGAGAAGGTCAGGCGAGGGTACGTACCGCAAATCAAGCGCGAAATTTGAAAATTGTCGAAATTATGCACATTGCAATTGCACGACGTACTGGTACGTCGCCGGGACTGGCAAATGCAAATCGTTGCAATGTACCCATACGTCGACGGGACGGGGCGGGTTAACAATGTCCCCCTCAAGCTGTCTCTGAGCTTCCCTCCTTATCTTCGTGTAATCATGTCTTGCCTCTTGATAGTTGTTTTATGCCCTCGTACTATTGTGTCTTCTGTATCTATTCCACAGCAAGTCTCTTTTCTTTTGCATTTTTTACATTCTGTATTAAAACATTTCTTTATTTTCATTTCTGTGGCTTTGTGCTGTAGGATGTAATTTTGGACCCCTATTTCATAAAGATCACAGAATTTTCTATATATGATATTTAAATCTTGTCCTTTAAGTTCCCTTTCCCAAACTATTTCTAAGAAGTACTTCTTCAGGTCATGATAGTTGCCCTTTTTGTAATTTAGACTCTTCTTGTAACTCTCATTGCTGGTAACGTTATATGCAATTCATAAGTTACAGTTTAATACTACATGGTCTGTTTTGCCGAATGGGGGGGTGATACATTATACTGTCAATTTCATTTTCTTGCCTGGTAAATATAAGATCTAGTACAGATGAATCACAAGTTCTCTTTTTCTGGTGTTTTCCTTTACATGCTGCGTTAGGAAGAATTCCTGCACCAGATCAAAGAGCTTTTGATACCAACTGCTTTCATGGCTTTTTACATCTAGAGTATTCCAATTTATATTTGAACTGAAGTCTCCAGTTAATACAATTCTTTCAGATTTCTCTTCCATTCTATGTAATGATGTTCTTAAACTCTGAATCGTACTTTCTGCCAGGTCTTCATATTCGCCTCTTTCCAGGGTGCTTGTTTTAGTGGCATATATAAATTTGCCACAATTAATTTCCCTTCATATGTGTGTATTTCCAATGCAATCATTTCTACTTGTGAAGGTATATCTAGTTTTATTTCTTTGACTTGTAGATTTTTCTTTGTTAAGATTATAGTTCCTCCTCCCTTTCTTAAATTTCTGTCTTTTCTCCATATATTGTATTCCTCTGCTTTTAGATATCGTTTGGTATATTTGGGGTTAATTTTGTTTCAGTTAGGCAGATAATATATGGTTCCTTTTCTTTGATATACTCTTCTATCACTAATAATTTAGACACCATTCCATCTACATTTGAGTACATCAACCTAACCAAATTGTTTACATACGTGCCATGACTTGAGTCTACTACCTTCCTCCTTTCTGTTCCCTGTTGGTTATGTACCACTTTCTTACCTGCAGTCCAATTACTTTGTAAAAAAAAAAAAAAAAGTACCTTACCTTCTTCTGATCTTTCCTCTTTCTTTGTTTTTGCCTCCTACCTCATCTTTTTTAGTATTCCCAATTCCTCTTGAGTTAGGCATCTTTTTATCCATACGTTTTCAAATTCCTCTTTTTCCATGAGTTTGCATTTTTCAGTATCTCCACCACAGTGTTCACACTCTGGAAAGTTACTTTCAGAGGCCTTGACTTATTTTTGTCGTATTTCCCTAGCTTTTTGTGTTCCCCTATGTCTTTATTAAAGATTTCCTCTGATACTTCCTTCAATATGCGCATTATATTTGCCATTCCTTATTGTCTCCCGAAATTTTGTTTTTTATTTCTTCTTCCCTATACCGTTGATTACTATGGATTTATTAGTATCTGCTGAATCTTTGACCAATTTCGGGTTGTTTTGGATTTTTTTTTTTTTCACTTCCTTTCTCATGCTTTTTTCTTGGACTCTTGTTTCTAAGTCTTTCCTTACCTTCACCATCTCAGGATACGTAGTGTGTGTGTGTGTGTGTGTGTGTGTGTGTGTGGGAGAAAGAGAGAGAGAGAGAGAGAGAGAGAGAGAGAGAGAGAGAGAGATTTCGCGTCCATTTCCAGTGTTAAAACCAATATTTTGTCCACTCAAGACATCGAGGAAGGCAATATTTTATTTTATACACTGAAGTATCCCTAAGGGGCACTGGCTAGGAGAAGTGTTGCCATGAGAGTTACGGGTACATCAAGTCAGCCACACATTGGCACTTGACATCCAATATTCTACATTTATATGCTTTTTGCAGTCGTCACAAATTCAGCTTAGTTGAGAAAAGAAGGAACTGGATGAAAAAGAGACAGAGAACCCGGATTGAGTAATAAGTAGACATAGCAAAATAGAAAATAGGGAATGGAGAATGAATGATAAGGGATGCAGAGAATGTGAGGACCTTGAAGTATCGGTAGCTGAAGTAATCAGTGAATATTTGAGAGGGAGAAATGAAGACCACCAAGGGAGGGAAGTAAGGTAATTGCAATGATCCTGAGGTAAGGGGCTAAATTATTACGAGCAGGAGAGCGATCTTTTCTCTCAGTTAAATTTGCAAATGAGCGACCCGGGCCGACCAGACCGTCACGCTAAGAAGAGGCTAACGGCTTTACTCCTATGTAAAGTAAAGTTGAATTTTTTTCTGCATGTGATACAATCAGTGAAAAAAATTTAATACCAAATAAAAAACAGGCATAGGAACCCCTTCGAATCTCAAGTTTTCCAAAGGAGTGTTCGGTTTTAATTGGGGAATGCCTCAAATAGGAAATCAAATTTATAATATGTTCCGTAGTTACACAATGTTTTTGGTATCAGCACTAGGAATTAGTTATCCGGTATTCCTCTTATAATTTTATATCAGAGGGAAATTGTGATAACACGGCGGTCGCTTGTTCGTCATGCGCTCACATGGAGCACTTTACCGGCAAACAGGGCATAAGAGGACACATCAGAATTGACAAGTTCAATAACTACAGGCTTTCCGAACGAAATATTAATACAGTGACCTGATAATACGCTGAATTATTAATATTGTTCGCGACAGAATAGAGCTGAAAAGATGTGATATAAAAGTGGTATAAAGGGTACGTACAGAGGAAGTATTAGAAAATAAAGTATTAAGATAGCTGGACGTCTACTTCAACAGCAAATAAGGACACACACACACACACACACACACACACACACACACACACACACACACACACACGCAGAGAGAGAGAGAGAGAGAGAGAGAGAGAGAGAGAGAGACTATTAACTGCAATTTTCTGTCAATATCCACCACTGTCAGCCAATTCAGTAAGGAAGCAATCTTCAAAATATATTATTATTACCGTCAGACGATTTTAATCAGCATAGTTCGAAGCTCCCCTCATGAAGTCGATATTATCACTCTTCTGTACTCATCTCCATACACCAAAATGTTTGACTATGTTTCCTTTCCTTTCTATGAAACTGTTAATCACGGTTCCCTCTGATATCTCCTCGCAGTTTATCTTACAGCAATGTGAGTAAATATATATATATATATATATATATATATATATATATATATATATATATTCGTTTTCGTTTTCGTTTTCGTTTTTAAAGGCTCCAACATGCTTGCATGTGTCGGCCTTGGTCACCTAGTGGCGGCTCTCTACGCCGCACGATCCATTGCAGCCTCCCTGTTCAGTCCCTTAACCCTAAGGTCACACTTAATGACCTCGTCCCATGTCTTTCTCGGTCTACCCTTCATAACCCCACCCCCAATATTAACACTTCTCACCTTCCTCACCCAGTTATCATCCCCCATCCTCTCCACATGTCCAAACCACCTCAATCTACCTCTCCTCATCACAACACCAATACACTCCAGTCCCATCCTACCTCTCAACTCTTCCATTGTAAACCCAGCCCCTCCAGGCCTTGGACGCAGGAACGCACTGCACATCCACCTAATCATTGTCATTTCTGTACGTCTGAGCTGGCGAATATCTGCCTCCTTCACTGCCCAGGTCTCACTACCATACAGCATTACACTCCTAACACATGCTGCTACAAAGACCCCTTAGCACGTAGGGAGAGCCCTCTCAATGTCAAGAGAGGCAAGAGCTCCCTGAACTTCTTCCAACCACTTCTCACCCTAGCCACAGAGCTAGCTCCAGCCCCACCTCCAGCACACAACATGTCTCCCAAATAACAAAACTCTTCCACACACTCAAGAGATTCACCAGCAAGTTCAATCCTTTCACGTCTGACAATCGCCACCTGCTCACCCCGGCACACCGTACACATAAAATCAGCATTATCTCGCAGTCTATCTCTGATACCACTATATCTCTTATGCACCCATTTATCACACACACCGCACAAGATGGAATTACTTCCACACCCTTGTGGCAAACTGCACATGGCCACTCTCTCTCGTCTTTGACAGTACCGCCACCAACCCTAGATATCATCACTTTTGTTTTATATATATATATATATATATATATATATATATATATATATATATATATATATATATATATATATCCCATTGGAGCCCAGTGTCCGCAGTATTGGACAGAACTGGGAATCTTCAAATCTTGATAAAGTAAGGAACCCCAGGGTAGGGACCTATGAGCTTCGCGACTATGAACCGATAGGCGGAAGACGGTACGCTTAGTACCCTCCCAGTGCAGTGCCTCGCCCAGCAGCTTTGGGATCCAATGGGTTATATATATATATATATATATATATATATATATATATATATATATATATATATATATATATATATATATATATATATATATACCATTTTTCACTCGGAAATGATTTCAACTTTGTATTAGACATATTTCTGCTGAAATAAAAGTGGTATATCTGAATTCGACAGATGTCGAATTCAAATGACATGTTTCGAAAGAAGCGACCTGATGATCATTTGGAAATATAAGTGGTTCGAATCGTTAATGAATTTAGTAATAGGCAATGTTCGTAAGTGTTGAATATATAAGGAAACAGTCAGACATCTACTTAATAAGCTGGAACTTTTAATAGTAACCTTTATGTCATATATCGAATTCATGTGATATTTCCGAAGGAATTGAACAGATGCTCATTCAGAGGTATAAGTCGTCTATCACGTACTTTTAAAGTCGGCAAATCTTGTAAAATTAAAATATATACTCATGCCATATTATTAAACACTGGGTAATTGATTGACAACTAGAAACCTAAATAATGATGATGCTAATTTTGTACATAATATACTAGATATATCAGACAACACACGACGATGGCTTTTTCAAATCGCTGATAACTTGTTGGTTTATAATCTGCTCGCTTTTGGGACTGGTCATTGTGTATCACCCGAGATATTGTCAATAATAGCACTGGCCATGCGTCACTACGGTACTACACATCCAGATGATGTGTGATGAGGACAGGAGGAGACTGGTCGAGAGCTACACTGCCGGTGAGGATTATTTGTGTTCTGGCTTTACCTGGGAATAAAGCAGGCGACAGCATCTAGTGCTGTGAGGAAGTTCATCCAAACTGGTGAGGTGATTGCAACAGGAAGAGATGGGAGGCAACAGAGGAAAGTTGATGGAGACATGATTGACTTCTGCAGAATGCCGCTAGATGCCAACCCTACTATAACACTACGCCGCATGAACTCCAACCTTCGAGAAGCCTTGCCTCACAAGTCTCAGGTTTCCGCTACGACACTGCATCGATCACTTCATCTGCCATTATAGGCTATTTGATTGACCTGTGCACCTGAGATGTATGGGGCAAGTAGGGTGTGTTTGTTTCGCGGCTGCTGATTGGCAGCCGATGGTAACTGAAGTAAAAGCATTCATGTATTGTAGTGGAACATGCGGACGCAGGTGTACACCGTGACTGCCTATTACAGTGCAACATGCGGACGTAGGTGTACACAGTGAGTGGATGTAGTGCCACATGCGGACGTGGGTGTACGCCATGGGTGGATAATTTGCTTGAACATCAATCGCTGTTTAATTTTCTTTGATAACAGTAAACTTTTAAAGCTAAATTTGACCTCTTCAGCTTCGGAAATTATTCCATATTTAATCTGGCTGCTTGTATTGACGACAGCATAAAAATATACTGTAAATATAAATGTGTTAAAATAAGAAGAGGTGTAGATTTAAATCATCGGCGGCCAATCAACAGCCGCGATTCAAACGCACCTTACTGGCTCCTAACATCTAAGCTGCACAGGTCAATCAAACAGGGTATGGTAACTGTAATGCAGATTAGGATGACACTACGTAACGGCAAAATTCTACGCTCAAAATATCTATGTAAAATGTAAGAACCCTACATTGTATGCAATAATTAATAATAATTAAAAAATAATGATCTGCAGAACACAAAGTGAGCTTGATATACGAGTATATACATTTTTCCGTGCCATCATGTAGGCGTGATTGTATGTGTCTGTGTGTAGGCATTTCCTGGTTTGTGTGTGTGTGTGTGTGTGTGTGTGTGTGTGTGTGTGTGTGTGTGTGTGTGTGTGTGTGTGTGTGTGTGTGTTTAGATCATAACGTGTTTACATCATTGTTCCTGCGATTGTATGTAACGTCAATAATTTTTATCCAGGCATGCAGAGTGGATGGCTCGTGCAGAACATGTGTTGCACCGTAATTAACTGGGCTGAGAGTGGGTCTAATCTCTACGTCTCTTGTTCCAGAGGACGGAGCCAAGCCGGCAGTCGGGCACAGCGAGTAGTGTGTGGATAGCAGGGTAGGAACGTGACACTCATCATGGCTATCAGTGATCAGTTTGGAGTTACCTACAGTACAGTGAAATAACGTGGAGAGCAGTAAACAGGGACAGGTTGGGAGAGTTTCTGGAAAACCTTTCTGTTGTCCTGGATGATGAGCGAGTAGTTGTACTCATGGATAATGCTGTAATACACAGCAGTGTTTATACCGTAGGTGACAACCTGATACACAAACTTCCACCATATAACGATGTGGAGGCTCGACCTGCAGGCCACATCATTTCATCATGGCGGGAGCATCACCTAACGTGCGGTACACAGATGGCAGTAGGCACCATAACTCAGTAAGATGTTTCTGGATGTTATAGGCGTTCTGTGTCCTTCATGAACAGATGCCTGGCAGACGAGGATATTCTCAGTGGATGATTTGTCCTATCATGAACACTGAAAGAACCTGTTTAGAGTACTTACTATGTTCAGTGTCACTGATATCATACATGACAATGTAACAAATACTGTAACTGTGGCAAATAAATGTAAATAAATAAAACGGTTATCCATATCGTTTATATATATATACTACGTGCTCTAGTACATGTGTATAAATTGCATATACAAATCCTTATTCTCCATTAACCTGGATCTGCATGGTGTCTAGGGCAGTGAGTGAACTTCTGTTCATTGGCTTATATATTCAATATACGTACATGATCATTGCCCGATTACAAAAAACAATGACTTTTCGAACCATATATATATATATATATATATATATATATATATATATAAAGAGTAAGACAGGGAGATAAAGAAGTTAGTCGGAGAGTGAAAGATAAAAATGGTACATTGCTAGGGGAGAACGGAGAAAAAGTGAGTAGATGGAGAGAACACTCTCAAGAACTCTTAAACATAGAGAATGAAAGTGATGCGAGGACAAGTGGTTGCAGAATGGATGGGAGAAGGAAGGAGGTGGGAAGAGAGGAAGAAATCATTACATTGAAAGTAGTGGAAGCAATGAAGAAAGTAAAAATGGGGAAAGCCCTAGGAATTGCTGGCATGGGGGAGAGATACTGTGGTAGTAGAAGGGATATGGAAGATGTGCAGATTGGCCTGGGAGGAAGGTAGAGTCCCAGAGGACTGGAAGTCAGGTGTAATTATTCCCCTGTACTAAGGAAAAAGGGAAAGGGAAGTGTGTGGGGTAGTCAGAGGGGCATTGGTCTTGTTTGTGTTACAGGAAAAGTGTATGGTAGGATGCTTATTGACTGAGTTAAGGAAATACCAGAGGAATTAGTTGGTGAAGAACAGGGTGGTTTTCGGAAGGAAAGAGGTTGCGCAGATCAGATATTCATTCTCAGGTCTTAACTGGAAAAGTTTCTAGAGAGGGGAAAGAAGTTGTATGTGGCTTTCATGGATTTGGAGAAAGCATATGGCAGTGTTCATAGAAAAGGAATCTGGAAAATTTTAAGAGTATATGGAGCAAAAGGGAAGTTGTTGAATGCTGTGAAGTGTATGTATGAGCGGGCTAAGGCTGCAGTGCATGTGAATAGTGAACTGAGTGAATTTTTCTATTTGAATATTGCATTGAAACAAGGATGTGTCATGTCTCTATGGTTGTTCAATCTGTATATGGATGAGGTTGTAAAAGAGGTAAAGTAGGGCTGTGGTTGCTGGAGAGACGTTAATGCGAGAGGGCCACGTTTGGAAACTCCGGTTACTGCAGTTTGCAGATGATACTGTATTGATAAATGTAGACCAGAGGGAATTTCAAGGCTTTGTGAATGAGTTTAGAAGATTGTGTAAGAAACAGAATCTAGAGGTGAATGCAGGGAAGAGTAAAGGTATCGTCTTCAAGAGAAATGAAGTCACTGGATGTACAGTGATGTTGGATGATAAGGAAATGGAATATGTATATGCATTTAAGTACTTGGGTAGTGTGACGAGTAAGGATGGAAGTTTGGAGGGTGAAGTGCTTCAAATGGTACAACAATGAAGAAAGGTTGCTGTTTCTTTGAATGCAGTGATAAAAAGGGAAGTGAGCATGGAAGTAAAACGGTCTCTGCATGACAGTATTGTGATACCAACCCTAATGTATGGAAGTGAAGCCTGGACCTTGTCGGAAGGACACACGTCAAGAGTGAGAGTGGTGGAAATGAGTTATTTGAGAGGAGCATGCGGAGTTACGTGGTGAGACAGATTGACAAATGAAAAAGTGAAATAGTGTTGTGTTCTGGAAGTGGATGTGATAGAAAGCGTTAATAGAAATACACTGAGGTGGTTTGGCCATGTGGAGAGGATGGAGAGCGAGAGACTAACGAGGAGAGTGTATGCGAGTGAGGTGGAGGGGGAGATCGAGGATGAAATGGAAGGATGGAGTGGAGAGGTATATGTGTGAGGGGAGTGTGAGCTGGGAGCAGGGCAGTGAAATGACGTAGGACAGGGCAGCGTGGAGGCGATTTGTTTGTGGCCACCCCTTATGGGATTGAGGCGTCTGGCAACAGATAGACAGATACACACACACACACACACACACACACACACACGCACATTCTGTATATATTGTTACATAGCCTATGATTTCATCATCCTTTGTATAATTCTAACGTACAGTATGCTGCATGTTTGATCACGATTCGCCTCGTGGCTTCCTTAGTGAGTGTTCTACCTCACTCCCCCCCTCCTCCCTTATAGCAGAGTAAGTCGTTCTTTCTGTTGTTCAGAGCAGGAGTGTCAACTCTTTGTTCCCTATGGCTTCATTTGCACGTCCTTCTTACAAGTTGTATCAAGCTCTGCCGGCCCCTATATAATGAGCTCAGTCTCTGCATTGATTGCCACTTAGATCTACTCCTCATTTTGTTCGCATCTCTGTCCTCCCCTGTACAGTTGTTATTTTTGTGAGTGCTCAGGAAGTCTCCAACCATCTAGCTGCTGTGTAATTTGAGTATAAGTGTTATTACATTTTTTCTTGTACTGTATAGCATAAGGTGTTAATTCGTAGGCCTGGTAAGGTTTTTGTGATTCATGTAAAGTTCATATTGTCAGCCATTATTAATAATATTTTGTATCTGTAATAATATATCTTGCATTCACTGAGCATTATCCGGTTTTCTCATTTTATCAGGGCTGACTTAGATAAATTTACTCTTGCTAATTTCGTGTTAATAGCGGCTATTGCAGTTAACCATATATTTAACCTGTTTTTGCCATTACATTATCCTTATGAGTCCTGACTGTTTAGTTGTTAGTTTGAGCATTAAACTTTAACTTGTAATTTTACCTAACTCTTTTGTTTTGAACCTGGAACTTTGCGGGACAGTTTTCTCTGTTCCGTATCATAAATTTGGCGACCTCTTATCAGGATATTCAGGATATTATCATAAGGATATTGCTTGATATTTTGTGACTGATTTATTCATAATGTCTACTGTTACTACTCTTGATGAAGCCAAAGATTTTTTGTCAAATGTGCAAACAGTGTGTGATGTAGAAAACAGAACAAAGAATGAACTTAAGCTTGTTGCTCAACAATTGGGAATTGCTGTTCGCTCTCATCATTCTAAAGATCAAATTGTTGACATAATTCATAAAAGCTTGTTTGATGTAACTCCTCCAGATGAGCAAACGCAGATTGAATTAGCTAAGTTACAGCTAGCCCTGCAGCAGGCTCGTATTCAGGAGGCACAGGTGAAGGCTCAGGCACAAATTGAACTTGCTAGGATTCAGGCAGACCATGAGTATCGCATGAAACAAGGTGGAAGTGGATAATCTAGCTCTGATGATTTTCATATGGCTAAAAATGTTAAACTTGTCCCTCCTTTTAATGAATCTGATTTAACGAAGTATTTTCCGTTGTTTGAGAGGGTAGCTACAGGTTTTAATTGGCCCAAAAAGTATTGGCCAGTACTCCTTCAAACTGTTCTCACCGGTAAAACTCAAGTAACTTATGCATCTTTGCCTCAGGATCAATCTGATAATTATGGCGTAGTTAAGAGCTTGATTCTTAAGGCCTATGAGCTTGTTCCTGAAGCCTATAGAGTAAAATTTAGGACAACTTATAAGCAAGATAAGCAATCCCATGTTGCGTATGCAAAAATCAAAGAAGATCTGTTAGAGCAGTGGTTAAATTCTAAGAATGTGGATTATGATTTTGATAAATTTAAGCAGATGATTTTGCTGGAGGACTTCAAAAGGTGTATTAATATAGATGTAAGCCTATATACTGATGAGAAAAGAATATATAATTTGTCTGATGCTGCAGTTTTAGCTGATGAATATGTTATCACTCACAAGAGACATTCTAAAGAAAAAAGGAAAGCTGAGAGTATGTTCCCTCTACTCAGAGTACAGGTAACAGGAAAGAGAATAAAGATGATGTTTCTCAGGAAGTAAATACCAGCTTCACCTCTAGATTTCAGAAAAGTAAATGTACTTATTGTAGTAAGCTTGGTCATACTACGGAGAAATGTTTCAGGAGACAGCATGATGTGAACAAAAAGGAGTCTTTAAATATTCAGTCAATTGGTCTAGTGTCCACCCTTGAGAGTTCCCAAAATTCTTTAACTGATTAACTGAACCTGCTTTGAGGGGTAAATTAAATCCTCATGATGAAGCTCCTCTCTTGAGCAGTAACGTGGGTGACTCTCAAGAGTTCATGTGCTAATTTCCTGCCTGATGGTTTTGTCAGTCCTCTTGACAGTAATGACAGGAAATCAGTTAAAATATATCGTGATACAGGTGCTTCCCAGTCCCTTATGCTGACCAGTGTTCTAGGCTCTAATGTTAATTCCTCTGATGAAACTGTAATCTTACAAAGTGTACGGAATAATTACTTCTCTGTCCCTCTGTGCAGAGTGAATTTAGAGTCTGGTTTTGTTAATGGTTCCGTTATGGTTGGGTTGGTTGAGACACTCCCAATGTCAGGTGTAACTTTCTTACTTGGAAATGATATTGGTGGAAGTCAAGTGTGTCCGGCTCCTCAGTTGTCTGGTGAGCCAGTGGCTGCGACCCAGGATTGTCATGTCACTAGGGTTAAGTCTAAAGTTACTGGTGACTTAGAGGATAATGATGATGATGATGTTATCCTAGCTGACACTTTTCTTGCTAATTTGGACCACTCATCAGATAAGGCAGTACCCCGTAGTGTTAATAATTTGTCTCGTCAAGAGTTGGTTGAGTTGCAGGTTGCTGACCCTGAGTTGAAAGGTCTAGCTAACTCTGCTTTCAATGAGGAAGAGTCAGCTGGTGCTTCTACTTGTTATTATATAAAGTCAGGAGTACTTATGAGAAAGTGGAGACCCCCAACAGCATCAGCCGACTGTGAATGGGAGGTTGTACATCAAGTTGTCATCCCTCGTGTTTGTAGGCAGGATATCATTAGAGTGGCTCATGATACCAGTTTGGCAGGACCCCTTGGAGTGAGGAAGACTGTGGCACGCATTTTGAAACACTTCTACTGGCCAGGCATCTTCAGAGATGTTTCCTGGTATTGTAAGTCTTGTCACACCTGTCAAGTTGTAGGGAAGTGTAATCAGACCAAAAAGGTTGCACCTCTAGTTCCCATTCCTCATTTTGAGGCGCCATTCACCCGTGTGTTGGTGGATATTGTGGGCCCTCTTCCTAAGACTTCTTCAGGATTTTCTTATGTGTTGACCCTGATTGATATGGCTACTCGTTATCCTGAAGCCATTCCACTTAGAAATATCTCAGCAAAGAGCGTGGTTAAGGAAATGCTAGGGTTCTTCACAAAGTTTGGTCTACCCAAGGAGGTACAGTCAGACCGGGGAAGTAATTTCATGTCAAATGTATTCAAGCAGTCTCTGAAAGAGTTGGGCATCACCCAGATCACGTCTTCAGCTTACCATCCCCAGACTCAAGGAGCGTTGGAGAGATATCATCAAACACTCAAATCGATGCTCAAGAAATACTGTTTGGAACATCAGAAAGACTGGGATAAAGGTCTTCCATTCGTTGTATTTGCCGCAAGAGAATCTCCAAATGAATCACTGGGCTTCTCACCTTTTGAACTACTGTTTGGCCATGAAGTAAGAGGACCCTTAAGTTACTCAGGGAATGCTGGCTGTCGGAGGAAAATGACGTCAACCTGCTGGAGTATGTGATGAAGTTCAAAGAACGGCTGTCCAATGCTTTGCAGCTGGCGAGAGAAAATTTGGGAGCTGCTCAGGAGAAGATGAAGACTTGGTATTATAAGAAGTCCAGGTTACGCCACTTTCAGCCAGGAGATCAGGTTTTGATTCTGCTACCGGTGCATGGGCAACCTCTTCAAGCCAAGTTTAGTGGTCCTTATTTCGTGGAGAAGAAACTCAGTGATGTCAACTATGTCATCGCCACACCAGATCGTAGAAAGAACAAGCAACTTTGTCACATCAACATGCTAAAATTATATCACAGGCGGGACAAAAATAACCCAGTCTGCACTGTAGCTGTTCCACCTGAGTCTGCAAGTGAAGGTCTCCCATGCAGCATGAGCTCCCGAGGAAAGGTAGGAGTTTTCGGCATTACTGCAGGAGTACCCGCGGGTGTTTCGTGCCACTCCAGGAAGAACCACTGTGTTGATGCATGATGTCGATGTTGGAGACGCAAAGCCAATTAAACTGCCTCCTTACCGTGTGAACACAGTGAAAGTTCCTCTTATTCAGAAGGAGCTTGGCTACCTGTTGGACCACAAGATGATTGAGCCCTGTCAGAGCGAGTGGAGTTCTCCTGTCACTCTAGTCCCTAAGCCATGTGGGTCACAGCAGCTTTGCATCGACTACAGACGTGTTAATCTGATAACCAAAACAGACACTTACCCTCTCCCTCGCGTGGAAGATTGCATAGACAAGATCGGAAAGGCTAGGTACATAAGTAAGTTTGATTTGTTAAAGGGATACTGGCAAGTACTTATGACTGAACGTGCTAGGGAGATCTCATGTTTTGTAACACTAGGAAAGACTTTTGCATATTCTCTAATGCCATATGGTATGAAGAATGCACCAGCCACATTTCAGAAGCTCATGAATGTTGTAACAGAGGGTTTGGCATGGTGTGTTGTTTATATTGATGATGTATTAAGCTTCAGTGACAACTGGAAAGATCACCTATGTCATGTCAATAAGCGTTTGGTTCAGGCTAATCTTGTAGCTAATTTATCAAAGTGTGAGTTTGGTCAAGCTAAAGTTCAGTACCTTGGGTACGTAATTGGTGATGGACACGTTGCACCACCAGGAGCTAAGGTTCAGGTTATAAGTGATCTTCCCAGACCTAAAAGTAGGAAAGAGCTACAAAGATTTTTGGGAATGGTAGGTTATTACAGGAGATTTGTTCTTAGCTTTTCAATTCTTGTATCACCACTTACAGACCTACTGAAAAAGGGAGTTAAATTTGTCTGGACCGATAACTGTGAATCCTCTTTCAGTAAACTTAAAGCTATCCTATTAAGTCAACCAGTGCTCGCTACTCCAAATTTTGCTAAGCCTTTTAAGATGGCTGTTGATGCAAGTGATACACGAGCTGGGGCTGTTTTGCTGCAAGAGGATGATCAGGGTATTGAACACCCTGTATCTTACTACAGTAAGAAGTTCACTCCACCTCAAAAGAACTACTCAACTATTGAGAAAGAGCTTTTGGCCTTGATTTTGGGTTTACAGCATTTTTCATTTTATTTGTGTTCTGGTTTTGACCCCATAGTCATTTATACTGATCATAACCCTCTGAAATTCCTTAGTAAGTTTAAAGATAAAAATCAGAGATTGACAAGATGGAGTCTACTTCTTCAGGAGTATTCATTAGACATACAACATATCAAGGGGAAAGAAAATGTTATTGCAGATTGCTTATCTAGACTTTAGACAGATTGTTTTAGAGTAATAAGAAATTTCCTTTGTTAATTTCTTTTTCTTTGTGGGGAGGTGTTACATAGCCTATGATTTCATCATCCTTTGTATAATTCTAACGTACAGTATGCTGCATGTTTGATCACGATTCGCCTCGTGGCTTCCATAGTGCGTGTTCTACCTCACTCCCCCCCTCCTCCCTTATAGTAGAGTAAGTAGTTCTTTGTTGTTCAGAGCAGGAGTGTCAACTCTTTGTCCCCTATGGCGTCATTTGCGCGTCCTTCTTACAAGTTGTATCAAGCTCTGCCGGCCCCTATATAATGAGCTCAGTCTCTGCATTAATTGCCACTTAGATCTACTCCTCATTTTGTTCGTATCTCTGTCCTCCCCTGTACAGTTGTTATTTTTGTGAGTGCTCAGGAAGTCTCCAACCATCTAGCTGCTGTGTAATTTGAGTATAAGTGTTATTATATTTTTTCTTGTACTGCATAGCATAAGGTGTTAATTCGTAGGCCTGGTAAGGTTTTTGTGATTCGTGTAAAGTTCATGTTGTCAACCATTATTAATAATACTTTGTATCTGTAATAATATATCTTGCATTCACTGAGCATTATCCGGTTTTCTCATTTTATCAGGGCTGACTTAGATAAATTTACTCTTGCTAATTTCGTGTTAATAGCGGCTATTGCAGTTAACCATATATTTAACCTGTTTTTGCTATTACATTATCCTTATGAGTCCTGAATGTTTAGTTGTTAGTTTGAGCATTAAACTTTAACTTGTAATTTTACCTAACTCTTTTGTTTTGAACATGGAACTTTGCGGGACAGTTTTCTCTGTTCCGTAACAATTTATATATATATATATATATATATATATATATATATATATATATATATATATATATATATATATATATATAAATATATATATATATATATAGACTAGAATTATATACACTTGCTGTAGCAAGTGTAATATAATTCTAGTAACACTACAGTGATATTGTAGTAACACTGTAGTATTACATAACTGTAACATTGGATGAATTGTTACATAATTGTATTGTAATTGGTACATATCGTTTGTAGTTACATAACTGTAGTAATTGCAGTAATATTGTAGTAAATGCAGTCTTGACATCGCTGATCCGGTCATGCTGCGGTTGATGATAGTGATGATGTGCCTTGATACTGGCTCGTGGAGAACATTGATTTGTTTTTTGTTTCTCTTATAGAAGGAGTTTATGTGGTATCTTGACATTTTGTAACATTTACACCTATTTTCATTTGTTTGTTATGTGATCTTACTATATTTCTTTTTTTTTTTTGTATGTATTGATTTTCTATAGTTTTTTTTTTTCTTCGTTTGTCTACGCTTTTTCGGTATTGTCCAAGGTTGCAAAATTGCTGGTTAATTCCCTTGGGACCCTTTTTTAAGATTTAGTTTATATTGCACAGATAATACTGAAAATCATGTTATATAGCCCCCTATTTTGTTATTATATATATATATATATATATATATATATACAACATTAACTATATACACTCACTTGATGTTCATTTGTCCCTATCGTGGGCAATATATGTGTCAGCACTGTGTGGAAATCTTTGTCTTCACTATTGTGTGGAAGATGTTTATTCCTGCTAACGTCATTTGTGTTGGCCATTTTTTTTTTCTTTTTCTGGTTTTCCTTATAACTTAATGTGTCTGTTTCCACTAGGTAGTTTTAATTAATAAATGTTTAATGCAGTCCTTTTAATCACTCACTGAGTATCTGTGATAGTATATTTTCTTTATTACTTTGTGGATGTAATAACGTATAGCTGTATGTATGAAACACGTATTTTATGTAGGTATAAATGGTAACACTCATTGGCAGTAAATAAATGCTATAGTTAATGAATGAATATATACAGTGTAGAATATTTATTTAATGATTGAATTACGCAGATAATTGAAGTGGGTAATGTTACGTAAGTTGTAACTATACAGCACGTTTTATATGTTTGTGCAAATGTTTTTTGTCTACCACTGTGTATTGCATAAATGCAGTAACTATGCAACTCACTAGTTTTACCGTGGCGGGAATGGTGTGAGTGGTGGTGTCACACACGAGTTGATTGACGTGGCGTCGTCTCAGCAAACACGCACAGTTACATCGACTTCTCACCCTCTGGTAGCTGTGGTGAGTAAATGAGTGAAGAAAGGTGAGTAAGATGAGTTATGAATATGGGCTTGGTATTTGCTTCAACGTCTTGAACTCTTCACTCCTTGAGTCAGCGTGGTGATGTTGGTGGAGGTAGGGGGCGGTTGGAGAGAAGGGCGGTGGTCTGGTGGTTGTTGCTGTGTTCGTTCTTTTCGTTTGCTTGTTTTGTTTTTGTTTCTCAATTAATTTTCTCTCCTTTTTTCTTGTGATTTACTCGTTGTGGGATGAAGAATGTTGCTACTTGTAGGTGTCTGTAGAAGATTATAGAAACGGCTCGTAGACTTGTTACTTGTAGTTGATTGTAGATGGTTGTAGTTCGTTGGTTCAGCGTAGAAAGTGGAAGATTGTTTGTATCAATATTTTGTTAAACTACTGGCAAGGCGTCGTGTGACCTCTTCACCTCTACATCAGCGTGATGATCGGGGAGAGGGAGGGGGGGTTGGAGAGAATACTGTCAGGAGCTGGTTGTGAGTTGTTGGTTGTAAGAGGTATTGTTTGTTTTCTATCTTGATAATGTAGACTCAACTGTACACTCATAGACTTGTAGGCTTGTAGACTCGTAGACGCATAGGCTTGTAGACTCGTAGACTCATAGCCTAAACTCGTGAACTTGTAAACTCGTTCTTCTTACTGTATACTGGCTTGTGGTTACTTGATCGTAGAATTGTAGTTTCTTGATTGTGTATAATTGTAGTTTCTTGACTGTGTACAGTCAACTGTAGGACTGAAGCTGATACATTCTTGCCTGCTTTTGTAGAAATTCACTGTAGATTTGAAGAAGAGGTTCGTACTTCTGCTGCCACACAACAATAAACAAGTCCAAATTACATTAACAAAGCAACCAGTGAAAATGAATAACGCAACCAATACAACAGATCAAACATCCCCACCTCATGTTTACGTTTATCATGAGGATAAAACTGCCCCATAATTCTCTGGCACAGAAAAAGATCGTTTTGATGTTATTTCATTGATCTATCAGTGCAAGTGCAAACAGATCTTCGTAAAAAGGCACATAACAGATGAACAAGAGAAAATTGTTATTTTTTCCTCTTGGATTAATTAGGAAAGGTGCCTGGCAGGAGACTTGCTTAAGTCTGATAAGCTTATCTAAGACATATGATGAGTTTAAAACTGAATTTTTCAAGAAATTTTCTGGAGGTATGATCCCACAGTTACATAAGATTGTAGATCTTGTAAGGGAGCACACTACATATCATGTGCTCAGCGAAATAACTGCTGATGTCTCCACCATCAAAAGAACATTATTAGCTACCTTAGAAAACTCAAACTGGATAACAGATGGAAAGTTGTCCCCAGACCTTGTCGTAGACATCATTGGTTTTGTAGCTGCCATGTGTAAATTACCTGATAGGACCCTCAAGATCGCCAAGACGATCGCGTACACCCCAGGTATGTGTTTACTAGACTTAATGAACGGGGTAGAGATGCAGTGTAGCAAAGCAAGGGTGATCAAAACACAATCACATTCTAGTAGAATGAGAGTGCCTGAGAAGTATCAACTGTGAAAACAGCTACAACTACCCCAGACAGAGAACAAAATTGATCGCGACCCAAAAGCAGACAGAGCAAACAACCAAACGCGTCAAGGCAACAATCTCAAACACCAGGCCACAGACAGTCTCATAATTTTCCGCGCAGTCCGAGCAGATCTTGCGCCACAGAAACCACTAAGTATGGGAAGTCATCTTGCAGATCACAGTCAGGAGATAGGTCCATTCTATGTTATTATTGTGCAAAACCAGGACACACAAAGAATGAATGCTTTATTAAAACAAAAAAAGACAAACAAAAGACACAAGGATTTGATCCATACTGTAGGTTTCACCAGTGCCAAGGGCATTGGACCAGTAATTGCAAGACAGTAGAGAAATTAGTTTCCATTTTCATATTGGGGGAAGGCCAAGTCACAACAAAAAATGAACAAACGTAAAGAAAAGCAAGACTAAAATTCACATACGAGGCATGTTGGGAAGTGAGTGTATCTTGATATCAGCTGTATGTGAGGATCAAAACTTTTCCTTATTATTAGACACAGGCCCTCCAGTGAACTTAATAACACAAGAAGAAATAAACAGAATTTTTAGAAATAATAAGAAGGTAACTTTTCTGGAAGAATATGATTTAGACTTATAGACGGTAGAATGCAAACAAATTGCAGTAAAAGGTATGATACAGTTAAAAATCAGCTTCACAGAAACTACAAGACCAATCTCTGCATTTTTGTGTATCGTTGAAAACTTAGCAATTAAAGCTAATATGTTACTGGCCTTCAGATGCATGAGAACAGAGAAAATAACTTTACTCCCACAAATGAATGGAATAGATTTTGATAATGAATTCATAGAAGAAATACCATCAGAGTCCTCACCGATTAGTAAAACAGAACTAAAAAGAATTGGTTATATTAAAAGATTAAACAATCATACACAAACAGATAAGTGTATGGATCCACTCACCTCCCCCACCCCCCAGCCTCCAGGACTAGCAACCCAGATAATGGTACTGTCTCATCGGTTTTTCCTGCCCATCTCACCAATGATTTAACTATACCACCTAACTCCTATATGAAAGTTACCATAAAGAGCAAATTACAGAATGGTACTGTTCTTGTCTTAGAAGAATTATGTAAAGTAAAACGATTGTCAGTAGAAAACGCATTATGTCAGAAGAACGACGATGGCCAAACTCAGATATTCCTAATTAATCACAAGAATGGGGGAGTACAGTTGAAAAGGGGGACTTGTATAGTTAATACTGAAAAATGTCCTGCCCCGTGTTGGAAATAGTTTTAGCTGGAGTGACAAGTGAGATAAAATCTACGGATAGAGAAAGCATAAAAGAGAATTTTATTCACTCAGGTGAATTTGATGAAGAAAATGATTTGTTAACACTGTTGGAAAAACATATGGACACCGTAGCATTACCTGGAGAACAAATAGGGTGTACTAACCTGATTAATCACAAGATTAACGTGCACCCAGATACATCACCAATTTGTGTACCTGCCTATCGAATCCCAACGCTGCCACCATTTATTATATGTGCCTCTTTGGTCATGTAATATGTAAGTCTTGAGTTCTGGTTAAAGTTATTGTGCTAATCGAAGAGCAGGAGGAGTTAAACATGAATACAGGGAGTTGATATCGATTTATTATCTTCAAAGAAAGTCTAAGTTGAGCAGAATATGTAGTACACAGGGACATTATTTACTAAGTGTCGTCGGACCCATCTTCTTATTTCCTCTCTCCACTACCTGTCGGTTCTATGGCTAGCCCCTTTCTGATCTCAGATTCCTACATTTTCGTTTATCAGGGGTCGTGTCACGTGGGCTATACTGTCATGGAAGCTTCTAGAACGCTGTATGTCTGTGTGTATGTACTGCTTCCGGTGCACTTCTAGCATTCCTTCACTTAAGAGTTGCAAGCTCGTTTCCTTTTTGGTTGATTCTCGTTGATACAGTTTCCATCTCACCCCCTGGCTTGGTGCTTCTACCTGTCTATCTATCTATCTATCTATCTATGAGTTGTATTATTATAATATGGAGTCCTGACACATACACCGGATTACAGGTGGCTTCCATTTATTTAAAAAAAAAAAAAAAAAAAACTATCAATTGGACTTGAACAGACGTAGGTTGAAGTTTGGGGGAAAACTATTCTGGGGAAGCGAGTTCTAACGAGATGCAGTTCTGGGAACAAAAGAATTCTAATAGGCAGAAGTTCTGCTGTAAGGCAGTGTGACAGTCCTGTCATGAGAGCTACCAGATGGGGGTGTAGCGTGGGGAAGGGCGTGGAGAGGAGGCACAGTGGATTCAACTTCGTTTAAGCATTTGTCAGAGTATCTATAAAGTACTGCAAGGAGGCAACATTCTTTCTTACCTGTAGGGGAGGTAGTTCACTTGTAAGAGCAGGGTCATTAGCCATTCTTACAGCTTTGTTCTGGAATCTTTTTCCAGTTGATTTAGTGCAGCCTCTTTACATCCACTCCACAAGGGTGAGAATATTTCAGCTAGGAGCGCACAAGACTCCTGTAAATAATGGCTAACTGCTCATTGGCAAAGAAGTTATAGATTCTGTGCAATTATCCAAGTTATTTTTTAAGCAGTTTACTAAGTGATTTAACATGAGAGGTCTAGCTGAGGGCATTGTTACATGAAACACCGAGAATTTCACTACTTTTAGAGATACAGACATTGGTAACATTAAATGTATTATAGGAATTAGGCAATATCTGTCTATTACTAAATTGTATATATTTGGTTCTCCTACCTTTAAATGAGACAGTGTTGTTTTATATCCATTCAGTGATCTTAGATAAGTTCTAATTTATCGAGGATGCTGTACTGAGTTGTGAGTTAGAGATATTAAACTTTGTGAATGGTTCTTTAAGTGTGAATGAACTTCAAATTGTTGAGTCATCTGCATTTGAATGAATGGGAATATGGGTGAAAGATGAGATCATTAATGTGAATTTGGAATAGGACTGGAGCCGGGAGTGATCTTTGTGGCATGCCTGCATTAATCGAGTGGAAATTGGAAAATATATCATCTACTTTTCCTTTCTGGCACTGAAATATGAGGAAATCAATGGAACAAAAGATGATGCGCCATAGCAAGGGAGTTTGGATAATAGGAAACGGTGCTACACTGTCAAAAGCTTTAGAAATATCAAGGGCTATTGCATGAGTTTCTCCAAGTTGGTCAATTGACTGATGGATGGTATGAGCCAGGAAATTGAGTATATCAACAGTGGATCTTTCGTGGGGAAAACCATGTTGTCACTAATTAAGTTGTTGGAAAACCATGCTGCCTGTCACTAATTAAGTTGTTGGATTCAAGATGTATAACAATGTGCTTATAAATTACAATCTCAAATGCTTTACCAAGAGAAGATGTGATAGCGATTGGTCTGTAATCAGAGGGTTTAAGGAACTTCCTTTCTTCCAAACTTGGTGGAGATTGGCTTCTTTCCAAGAATTAAGGAACGAAGAAGTGCAAATGCATAGTCTGAATAATCTAGCTAGAACAGGAGCATATTCTGGGGAACACTTTTGCAAAATAATTGGAGGAATTCCATCTGAACCTGGAGATTTGTTGGGTGGTAAATTGCCTAGAGTGGATTTTACGTATCTAGTCTGTATCTTCTATCTATCCATCTATAGCCCGACGCCCTAATCCCGCAAAGGGTGGCTGCAGACAAAAACGCCTCCAAGTTGTTCTGTCACCCACCATTTGACTGCCCTCCCCCCAGCACACTTCCCCCTCCCTCATATACCTCTCAACTCCATCCCTCCACCTCATCCTCGGTCTTCCCTTCCCTCTCCCTCCCTCCACTTCATCCACATACACCCTCTTAGTCAGTCTTTCATTCTGCATTCTCTCCACATGTCCAAACCACCTCAGTGTATTTCTTCTAATTTTCTCAACCACATCCACATCCTACCCACAACGTTCCTTAATTTCTTCATTCGTCAACCTGTCCCTCCATGTGACTCCACATGCTCCTCTCAAGTATATAACTCATTTCCACTGCCCTCAGTCTAGACTTGTTCCCCTCTAGCAGGGTCCATTCCTCGCTTCCATAAGTCAGGGTAGGGATCACAATACTATCATGCAGTGACTTCTCAACATTCATACTCACCTCCCTATATCTCATCACTGCTTTCAGTGAATCAACAGCCTTCCTTCCCTGCGGTACCCTTTCAAGCACTTCATCCCCAAAAGTTCCATCTTTACTCATCACACTATCCAAGTACTTGAATGCACTCACATTCTTCATATCCTTACCATCCAACCTCATTGTGCATCCTGTGACTTCATTCCTCTCAAACACCATAACTTTACTCTTGTTTACATTCACTTTCAGATTCCTCTTCCTACACACTGTATCTTAACTGGAGCAATTTCGGGAGTCAAGTTCTAGTACATGGACTTCCTCTAGGGTAGAATTTCTTTCAAAGTGTACTGGCAAGGATGTTCCCTTTTCCACTCGGTGATGACTTATTAGAGATACTACTGAAAGAATAGAGAGGTGATAAGAATCTTCTATTGTCGTTAGTATTATTTAGTAGTTTGCATGCCCTTTACGGTATTAAGGCCTCTGGCAATAGATACTGTACGTAGATGGATGCTTGGTTGTGAAGGAAGTTTGACTTAGCAAGATTTATCACTACATTTGCACGATTTCTCGCAATTCTAAATTGGCTGAGGGATTCAGATGTTTTTTAATTTATGTGAAAGTTATATGCAATGGAGTTTTGGGTCGTTGCTCTAGCACAACGGCTATCAGACCACTTTGGGAAGTCCAATCTGTTATTAAATTTTTGACCTAAGCTTGTATTAAGTCACTGATGTGGGTCTGTGTACAGTAGAATGGATGTCAGTGGAAAATACTGTCATGGAATATCAGCAGGGTAATTTCTAAATCCATCCCAGTCTGCTCTAGCAATGTGCCATCTGGTCACCGTGACTGGTTCAGAACAGGGGGATTTAGGGCAACTGATTAATGAGGCTTTGATGAGATTGCGGTCGGAGGATACAAATGATGAAAATATTTCTATTGTGTACTGATGTGGACTATTTGTCAGGATCAGATCCAAGGGATAGGCGTTATGGTCAGGATTACCCGGTACTCTGGTTGGTTGTTTTGCCTATTGCATGAGATTCAACGATTCCGCAAACAGATCGCATTCTAGACAAGTATCGTCAGTCCTGGTAGAATGCATTAACCATTCTAACTGTAGATGTCAAAATCACCCAAAACAGTAATTTCAGTGGTAAGGGTGGGGATAAGGTTGATCAGCTGTATGGGTATGGAGTCAAATACACTGGGTTCTGGAGAAACCTTGGTGGAGTGATAAACTATATAGATATATTTGACAGTAATTAGTTAATTTACTGTGTATAATAAATATTCAAAGTTATCTGAAATGAAGTTCAAAACAGTGTCAACTACAGATTCAAATTTGATATTACAACAGGTGCCACCCTTATTATGGAAGTTTGTGAGGAGATGGTAACCAGGAAAACTAAATGGGGATATGTCAGCAGAGGGAGAGATTTGGGTTTCTGTGAGGAATATGGCTAGAGAGGATACTGATTGGAGGAATAAGTGAACAAAATTCAGATTAGTAATAAGATCACGGACATTACTGAAATATAAAGCCGAACCCGCGCTTCTCCGCTGACGAGCATTAGTGTTTGCATCAACAGGTGCAGGCACCGGTGCTTGATTCCAATCAGGAGGGCCCTATGTCACCAGCCCTACGCTGCCGGTGGTGGCAAACCGAGGTACGTACCACCGAATTTCCTGATAATGCAGCAGCCATTGCAAAAGGGAGATGGAAATACAAGGTGTGATATCTAATGTGCATGTAATGTGGTGTGGACAGTTGGAGATATATGTAATATAAGAGTATGCTGCCCTATCTCTGTGTTAATTAAAACACTGAAAATGTTCAGCAAAGGGAAATGGTCAGATTGATTGATTGATTGTATTAATTAAAATCTGGCGGCACAACTGCTAGGGTCATATGCCGCCGAACAACAAAGTAAAAGACACAGCAAAATAAATATTGCATATTCAAAATAAAATTAATATTTGTTAGTAGGAATGAATACTCATTGATAGGGTTAGGCATATGACAGAGGAGCTAGTTGGAGAAGAACAAGGGGGATTTAGGAAGGAAAAAGGGTGTGTAGATCAGATATTTGTTCTAAGATGTTTAGTGGGGAAGTATCTAGAGAAGGGAAGGAAAGTGTATGCTACTTCATGGACTTGGAGAAGGCTTATGACAGAATAGATAGGCAAGGTATGTGGAAGGTATTAAGAATATATGGAATGGAGGGGAAATTGTTGAGTGCTGTGAAGAGTATGTACGAGGGAGCTAGGGCTACGGTGCGAGTGGATGGTGAGTTGAGTGAGTTCTTTGATCTCAATGTGGGACTGAAACAGGGTTGTGCGGTGTCTCCATGCCTGTTTAATATATACATGGATGGGGTTGTAAAGGAGGTGCAAGATAGGGCAGTGGATGTGGGGGTGGCTCTAATGAATGAGGGTGAGATTTGGAAACTTCCGGTGTTGCTGGGAGAGTGTGTAAGAAACGGAATCTAAAGGTGAATGTAGGGAAGAGTAAAGTGATGGTCTTTGAGAGAGGTGAAGTTAGTGAATGTACAGCGAGGTTGGATGGTGAGGAATTGGAAAATGTGAGTACGTTTAAGTACTTGGGTAGTGTGATGAGTAAGGATGGAGGTTTGGAGGGTGAAGTGCTTGAAAGGGTACAGCAGGGAAGAAAGGTTGCTGGTTCTTTGAAAGCAGTGATAAGAAACAGGGAAGTGAGCATGGAAGTGAAAAAGTTACCACATGACAGTATTGTGATACCAACTCTAACGTACGGAAGTGAAGCTTGGACATTGTTGGAAGGACACAAGTCAAGAGTGAGAGCAGTGGAAATGAGTTATTTAAGAGGAGCCTGTGGAGTCACGTGGAGAGACAGGCTGACGAATGAAGATATAAAGGAGCGTTGTGGTGTGGATGTGGATGTGATAGGAAGAGTTATGAGAAACACACTGAGGTGGTTTGGCCATGTAGAGAGGATGGAGGGTGAAAGACTGACAAAGAAAGTGTATGTGAGTGAGGTGGAGGGGGGAAGAGGGAGGGGGAGGCCGAGGATGAGATGGAGAGATGGGGTGGAGAGGTATATGAGAGAGGGGGGTGTGAGTTGGGAGCAGGGCAGTGAAATGGCGGGGGACAGGGCGACTTGGAGGCCATTTGTTTGTGGCCACCCCAAACGGGATTGAGGCGTCTGGCAAGAGATAGATAGATAGATAGACAGTACTGTTGAGTGAAGATGAATGGGAGTTGCAAGGTTTGGTGAATGAATCTGGGACAGTGCGTAGGAGGAGGAATCTGAAAGTTAATGTAAACAAAAGTAAAGTTATGGTGTTTGAGAGGAATGAAGTCACAGAGTTTGCAGTGAGGTTGGATGGTGAGGATATGGAGAATGTGAGTGCATTCAAGTACTTGGGTAGTGTGATGAGTAAGGATGGAACTTTGGGGGATGAAGTGCGTTAAAGGGTACAGCAGGGAAGGAAGGCTATTGGTACATTGAAAGCAATGATGAGAAATAGGGAGGTGAGTATGGAAGTTAAGAAGTCACTGCATGATAGTATTGTGATACCTACCCTGACGTATGGAAGCGAGGCATGGACCTTGCAAGAGGGGAACAAGTCAAGAGTGAAAGCAGTGGAAATGAGTTACTTGAGAGGAGCATGTGGAGTGTCGTGGAGGGACAGGTTGACAAATGAAGAAGTGAAGGAAGGTTGTGGGGTGGATGTGGATGTGGTTGGGAAGATTAGGAGAAATACACTGAGGTGGTTTGGACATGTGAAGAGAATGGAGAATGATAGACTGATTAAGAGAGTGTATGTGGGTGAGGTGGAGGGAGGGAGAGGGAGGGGTAGACCGAGGATGAGGTGGAGGGATGAAGTTGAGAGGTATATGAGGGAGGGGGGGTGAGTTGGGAGGAGGGTAGTCAAATGATGGGTGACAGAGTGACTTGGAGGCGTTTTGTCTGCGGCCACCCTTTGCGGGATTAGGGCGCCGGGCTATAGATAGATAGCTAGATAGGAATGAAACACTGAAAATAATAAATGAATAGTTTATAAAATATCAATTACTTATAAAAGTTGAAGGAAGCCTGCCACCTGAAGAAATTTAAACACATCAGTAAAGTTGCTAGAGGCTTCACCAAGCATCGAGGACAAACAGTAGGCATCATCTGCCCCCTTATGCCCATGGAGGAATCTCTGACGTAGGTCCCCCAAACTCGGACACCCGACCAGCAAGTGACGGACAGTAAGGGGAACAAGGCGGTTATCACTGTACGGTTGTGTCTCACCACTCATGAGGAACCCATGTGTAAGCCGAGGGTGCCCAATGTGAAGCCTAACAAGAGCCACCTCCAATCGCCGAGACATGGAGGGAAGAACCCTTGGCACAACCACTCTCTGAAATATTTCTTTTAGTTTATTATGAGCAACACCATCCCAGTGTCTCTGCCACCACGTACGAATTGCTTACCGCAACGAGGGTGTTACATCAGAAGCAGGAAGCGGGTAGTCGGTTGGGGGCTGTTGAGATGAAGCAGCTTTAACAAGTATATCTGCCCTCTCATTGCCCACCACACCATTATGTGCAGGAACCCAACAAAAGTCCACATGGTGGCCACGACAGCCAAGAAGAAAAAGCCACTCTAAAATTAATAAAACCAATGGATGAGATGCATTCAAAGAGTCCAGTGCAGACAGAGCACTATGCAATTCATTAAAAATCACAAAAACCGACTGGGGGAGAGTAAAAGTGATTTTAAGAGAATATAAAATTGCAGTCAGTTCTGCCGTATTCACTAATGTCAGGAAGGCTAATGCCCCTACTAAAGGAAAGGAAAGCAACACCAAATCCCACTCCAGCATCAGTCTTAGACCCATCAGTATAGACAGGGACAGAACCATCATGAGTGGAGGCATGCTCTAAAAAGAGAGGGGACACCTGAGAGGGAAGTGAGGCTTTTTTTTTCAAAAACGGACCTACAAAATGTCACACGAGGAAGGAGCCAAGAACCCACCCTTGGGATGCGACGTGGACAAACTGCCAGTCTCGGAACAGAGAGGGCTAACATGAACGACCGGACCCTGTAACCAAAGGGCTTCGGGAGACTAGGACAGGTGTCAAAAACAGAAGATCATGAATCCTGGGAGACAGTGGCACAAGAAATTGAATCTGGAATGCGATGAAGACGATACCAACACCTCATCATCAGCAACTGGCATCGCAAATCCAATGGGGGTACACCAGCATCCACCAACAAACTTGAAATTGGGGACAATCTGAATGCCCCATTTGCCAGATATACACCAGCATAATGCACAGAATTTAACAACTGGAGGCAGGCATCTGTTGCAGAGGAGTAGACCTTACACCCATATTCAGGTTCAGGAAGAATAAGAGACATATGCAAGAGGAGAAGGGTCTGATGGTCAGCACCCCAAGAGGTATGAGCTAAAACCCTCAAAAGACTCAAAGCTTTTAGACATGCAGCCTTAACAGAACCAATATGAGGAACCCAGGTTAGTCGTCTATCAAACAGAAGACCTAGAAACCATGTCTCTTCCACACAGGATATTCTCCAACCATAGAGATACAATTCAGGGTCTGGGTGAACCCTTTGAAGATGACAAAAATGCATAGCCACTGTCTTCGTTAAAGAAAAACGGAAACCGTGAGGCTCTGCCCAGTCAGAAATTCCATTGAGAGCAAGCTACAACTTCCTCTCTATCAGGGACATTCTAGAGGCAATGAAGGAAATTCAGAGGTCATCGACATACAGCGATCCTTGTACACCATCAGGAAGTACACTGATTACACTGTTAATGGCTACAGCAGGGTAACTCTTAGGATACTCCCTTGTGGTACTCCATCTTCTAGTTCACGTGCATTAGAAAGCACTCTTCCCACTTTGATCGTTTAATAATTCGGTTAGATAAAAACTGTTGGATAAAACTAGACAAGCGCCCACAAAGTCCAAACTCATAAAGAGAAAGTAAAATGCCATGACACCAGGGAGTGTCAAATGCCTTCTCCAGACTGAAGAAGGCCGTGACCTGGTGTTGATTAGTTGAGAAATCCTCAGAGACAGAAGATTCCAAAGACAGCAGTGCATCACAGGTAGATCGCATTTTTCGAAAACCATTCTGGGCAGGGGATAATAAGACACCTCTCCCCAAAAACCACACAAGTCTAACATTGACCATCTTTTCCAGAACTTTACATATACATGACGTTAGAGAAACAGGCTGATAATTTGTCGCCTGTAGGTGGTCCTTACCTGGTTTGGGGATGGGGATAACCACAGCAACACCCCAACAAGCAGGAAACTCCCCAGAACACCAGATCTTATTAAAGGGTGAAAGAAAAAACAAAAGGGACTCATTGGACAGGTAACGTAGAAAGGCATAAGGAATATCCTCATAACCAGGAGAGGAATCATGGCACTGTGACAAAGCCACCCGGAGTTCAGAAATTGAAAATGGAACATTGTAAGGCTCTCTCCCAGCAGAGGCAAAATTGAGACCACAAGACCCTAGGCACCGATGGTGGCAAGCCGAAGGCGTATCTGCATCATTCTGTGACACAGTGGCAAAATGATCAACAAACAACTCTGCAACAGCAAAAGGATCAGCCACAGTTCCAACTGCTGCAGATAAGATGGGAGGAGAGGGAACAGTAAATTTCCCTGAAATTTTCCTTACCCGGTTCCACTCCCGGGTGATGGAAGTCCTCGAATTGATGGAAGAAACATAACCCCTCCAGGATGAACGCCTGGCCTCCTTCAAAAACCGCCTCATATGAGCTCGTGCCCTCTGAAATGCCACCAAATACTGAGGCTCCCCACGGTGACAACGAAGTCGAGAGAAGGCGACTCGTTTGGCTCTCACTGTGGAACTGCACTCAGAGTTCCGCCAAGGAAACAGACATTTAAGAAATTGACCCCTCGTTCTTGGAATTGATAAAAGGGCTGCTGAGTGCAACAAGTCACTGTCTAGGAACTGCCTTAGTAAGACAGCCAAACTCAATGACAGAAAGGGAGTGGAAGTCGATTCCCTGAAACGTGGTCAGTCAGCTTCTTGCAGAAGCCAGCAAGGAAGATGTGGCTGAGGTCCACCTGCACTAGCAGTTAAACGTAACGGAAAATGGTCGCTGCCATAAAGATCACGGGTAAAATTTAAAACTGCATCAGTTGAGCATAAAGATAATTCATTGGCAGTAAAAGTTGCAGTCTTGCTATGGAAATAAGTAATTTTATCAGAGATGAAAATGCCCATCTCCTCATCTTCCACTAAAGAGGCCAGCATGACACCCGAGGGTTGGCCTTACTGTTTCCCCATAGTGGATGGTGACCATTCATATCTCCTAATAACAGAAAGGGAGAAGGAAGGCCACAAATAAGGCGTTCCAGATCTGCCCTTTCAACAGCAGCACTAGGAGGAAGATAAAGTCTGCAAACTGTGTACTGCTGACATAAAAACATCAGGACAGCAACAGCCTGCAGGAGAGTGGAGATGTCCAGATGACCGTATGGAATATCCTGGCAAAGAAAGATAGCAGCACCTCCATGATGACCTTCGCCTGGCACAGGATCAGAATAAAAGGCATGGTAGCCAGAAGGACCGGAAGGAACAGCATCACCTACCATGGTCTCCTGGATGCACATGCACAGAGGAGTAAACTGAGAAACAAGATGACACAGTTCCTCATAGTTAGCATGTGAACCCCGACAATTCCACTGAATGATAGAACCCATAATGGAGGGATAATGATTAAGTGTGGGACTGTACACCTGACAAGTGAATGGGTTTGGACTGATGCTTATGAAGGCTCTTTGCAGGAGCCTGCCCAGCACCAGAAACCCGCACCCTCTGTCGATCATCCGTGGACAAACGAGAGGACGAGGAAGTAAGTTTTACAACACTCCATCTTGGAGTGGGCATAACAGTTTGTGTGGAAGGTGGCTTGGGGGTTGCCTTTGGAGGTGTAGGATGGCCAGTACCCTCACCAGAAGCCCCAGAAGTGGAAGTAGACTCCACAGGACTAGAATCATTTGAGAACATCCTATGATTTAGATCTGAAGCACCAACAAGTTATCCAACAACATCCCCAGGTGGGGACTGGACCAGAGGTGAACCATCAGCTTCAGTTGTCACCTGGCTAGATTCCTCAGCCTGCGGGGCAGAGGGAACAGGAGATGGGTCGACACATGGGTCAACAACAGAGACTTATGTGGCCGGTCTTCAGGCTCAGAGGACTCTGATGAACAACGGTGATGTTTGGCAGGTACAGATAGAGCCTCGGTCATACTGGGTAAGACAGGAGAAGGAATCCGGTCAACGTGGACGTCTGCCACCACCACAGAAGTATGCAAGCTGCCAGCCACCGCAGTGGGGGTGGAAACGGTCATAGTAGTGGTCGGGTAAACATCATTCTTATAATCAGTACTAACCATGGGGAGAGCATCCTGCAAATCACAAGTTGAAGGAGTGGGTACTGGAATGGTTCGAGGCTGCCTCTAAGATACAGGGCGATGCACTGACGTTACAGAAAGGACAGAAGCATAAGTAATCCCGGGCTCTCCTTTTTGCTTCAGGAAATGAAACCCTCTCACGTGTATGAATGGACAAAATCTTTTACAGGCAGTATCTTGGACAGTTTTTAGAAGAGACAGTATGAGGACCTCCACAGTGATAGCACTACTCGTAAAAGGGTCCTGTACATGCACTGGCATGGCTAGGTCCACCACAGGAGACACAGACACCAGGAAGGCCAGCCTGTGCATGGCAACAAAATTTGCTAACTTGTCCATACCCCTGACATTGGAAACACTGCCTTGGGGTGGGCACATATGGCTTCACAGGATATGAGCCAAGCCAGCTTCACAAATGTAGGTAGAGTTAACCTGTCAAAAGTAAAGAAGAGGGTTGGAGTTGGGGTCAGGACACAATAATTTTTTTTTCTGTAGCCGCTCAACACATATCACACCATAGGAACTCAGTTCCTCCAACAGCCGTGCCTCTGGGTATCGAAGGAGGTCACGAGAAAAAATCATTCCTTTGAACCTGTTAAAAGTAGCATGGGGAGCAGAATCAACTCCAACACCATAAATGGAAGTCAGCGCCTGTAAGAGGGAGCTCCTCTCTGGGGAGGACACCTCAATAAGGATGTTTCCATCCCCTTGGGAACAGATCTTAGGTTTCTTGCGCAAGCTGAACAATGGCTCGGTGCAGAACAAAGATGTCAAAAACCAGCGTTGACCCTTTCGTAGAAGGCTTCATTACCAGATATTTCGCATATTTCTCTGGCCCCATATCGTCTGGGCCAAACCCTAGAGCTGAAATAACCTGACGGGATCTCCTCCTAGTCCCAACTGTATGCTGGGGTAGAGGAGGAAAGTCCCTGGGGGTCTGAAATGGCTCCAAAGTGGCAATAAGGGAGGTGCATTCTGAAGAATGTCCAGGGACAGATGCAGTGTCGTCAACAGATTTATTTTTAATGGCAGCAATGAATAAATACAAAAAACTTCATTCCCCCACCCCTCCACCCAGCACAGAGCCCAACAAGGGAAGGTCATATGCCAGGGATAAACGCCATTGGTGACCCCAGACGTAGCAGGAGAGTATACACAGGTAACCACCAGGGGACCGGGCAAGGGTGACTCCAGGACGATATGAGCTACCAGGTCCCCCAGTG
This sequence comes from Coenobita brevimanus, assembly GCF_032717465.1. Classification (NCBI taxonomy): domain Eukaryota; kingdom Metazoa; phylum Arthropoda; class Malacostraca; order Decapoda; family Coenobitidae; genus Coenobita; species Coenobita brevimanus. Next base: position 29,634,409 of record NC_137008.1, on the reverse strand, counting down.
CCCACTTGACCCTGGCTAACGCATGACCAGCCAATTGACCTGGTCCAGCCCAACCAGGCCGCCCATCTAGCCAGAATAAAGGATCAAAGAGGCATATTGCTAGCTGCAGGGCGCATCATGCAGCATTGCTCAACCCCCAGGACTCCCACCTCCCAGCATTACAGGACGCAATGCACGGCAAACACATGGGGAGGCAACAGTCCCGCCCCAGATGGCAAATGGGCAGGGACTAATATCACCAGCAGGCCTCCTCCACCAGTGATGTTGGGGGTGCTTGGTCCATGAGACCAACAAATGCCGAACCCTACAAAGGTAGGCACGCCTCCAAATTAGGTGCCACCACCAACCACGCTTCAAGGCCCACCACCACGTCAAGGTGACCCCCTGCAGTGGGGGGGAGGAATGGTCGGGAACAGGTCCTGAGGGCTGGTGAAACGGGAGCTCAAACTCACCCTGTCACTAGCTTACCATCCACCTCAGGAGTACCACCATGTTCGGCTGGTGCTAGTAACCTTAAAAAAACAAAAACAAAACAAGAAACGGTGCCAAGGCACAGGAAACCCGTCCCCAGCAGTCATTTTAGTGCTGACGTATAAACTTAGCATGATATCTAGTCTAAGATGTTACGTATAAAAGTCGGAGTAAATCGGGTGAAAATTGACGATTTTATGCCCATCTGAAATTTTAGGCCTGACCCACCTGAAATTGACACTGTCTACCTCTAACTGGGGGGTAACTCCCCTGATGTAATGAGGCTTGTTATAGGATGCAGATTTAATAGATGCACCTTTAGGTTTTGGTTCCATGTCGATATGACTAATTTGAAAGGATTTATGGAGAGAAAACGATCTTTCCTTTTTCCTTTTTTTTTTTTTTTTACATGTTTTGGGTCTTTAGCCCTGGCCTTGGTACAGTTTGGCCTAAAATTTAGTCAGGGATCAGAGGGTTATAACCCATCATCTCTAATTTTAGTCAAAATCACACCAGTACTTTTAACGAAAAGTTAATACGGACAGATACAAACAAACAAACAGAGAAAGTGAGTGAAAACAATATCCGTCCCAGAGCCCCTCCGGGGCGGGGACGGGTAATTATATATACTAATCTTAATCCATTAGTGGCCAGAGTCCCTGTGAGAGCAATTTCGCTGGATGGGTACTAAGCGTACTGCCCTCCGCCTATTGGCTCATAGTCGCGAAGCTCACAGGTCCCTACCCCGGGGTTCCTTTCTTTATTAAATTTGAAAATGTCCAGTTCTGTCCATTATTTTGGACGCTGGGCACCAATGGGTTAAATGTTTTTAGCTATGGTAAATTGAACACATATTGTGGCCTGAGTATAGTTTGTAAGTCTAATAAAAGACTGGTAATCGTCAAATTAAAAAATAAATAATGACTCAAGAAAGACAATAACAGAATGGTATTGAATGAATTATGCAGCAAGTAAAATTTTGACTTATGAATTACAGAAATGATGAGATAAGAAAAAGCTTTTAGAAGAAAGAGAAGTGAAAATGTAATTGGAAAGAAGGAATGGCCAGAAACCAAGGAAAGAAAGGAGAAATTGATGGTAAAAAATGACAGAGAATAAAACGAAATCCAGAGTATAACGGGTAGACTCATGATGGACGGGTGGAAACAAAAAAAAAAAAAAAAAAAACGAAGGACTAGACTACAAGGCAACGGGAGGCGAATAGAAAAATAGGTAAAAAGTTGGATTCCATTTCAGATTCCACACAGAGAAAAAAGGAAGCTTCGATAAGTACAACACATTTACTATGCCAGCCGTGAAAGTGTTATTGTTTTAAACGTCCGGGATCAATTAAGAACAATAATAGGAGGGTAAATTAGTATGTGTGATACCATTAGGCTAAAACACTTTCGCACTGTTGAAGAAAACATACTTTATTCTATTAAAACTGAATCCTCACTGCTGTTCACAGAGTTCATCTTCATTTCCATACAATATTTTATATCTATACGGTAAAAAAAAAAAAAAAAAAAAAAAGAAGAAGAGGAAGAAGAAGAAGAAGGTGAAGTAGAACAAGAAGAAGAAGAAGAAGAACAAGAAGAAGAAGAAAACGAAGAAGAAGAAGAAGAAAACGAAGAAGAAGAAGAAGAAAACGAAGAAGAAGAAAGAAGAAGAAGAATGAAGAAATGTATCTCTCTTTACAGCTTGATTTTTTATCAAGAAAAAGAAGAAGAAGAAGATGTAAAAACATTTTCTGTCTACAGGCATGGACATTATCCTGTAAAGGGTGGTCACAAACAAATCGCATCCATGCCACTAGTTCCTACGCTGATAGGCAGCACCCTTTCCAGTTAGTACCACCTTCTTTATTATCTCCCAACCCCATCCCTCCTCTTTTTTTTTTTTTTTTCGAAATCATAGGCCAAGTAGGAAGAAAACAAGATGTTGTACAAATATGGCCCACTTGGATAAAGAGGAAATATAGTATTAGAGTACTCATGTATCTTGCAATTTAGTTATGTAATTAGTTAAGGTAATCGGATTACTGTTATGCCACCTTATTAATATATATACCCCTGACGCGAGGATTGTATGTGTGTGAATGTATGGTGATGTTTGTGCTGTAGGTAGCTAAAGCTAAGTATTACTGATTAGTTGGAATATCCATGCATCCGTGGAAGCTCCCTCAATCCTTGGAGGCTTCTGGGGAATCAGCTGTGATGCATGTATATGTTCCTGTCCAGCAGGTGCACGGGGTTCAAATTTATAGCTTCTGCTTCATCTTTTTCCCAGATCTAGCTGGTCGTTTCTTTTAAGCGAGTGATGATGAGTTTGCCTTGCAATCTGGAATACTGCTCTGCTGTACTCTTGGTGTGTGGATATCCCTGCGGATGACAAATTTTAGTGCTTAGTATTGTACTGTCTGCAGTTTCAGCTTTCGCGTCCTGGGGTCCATATGTGTTGGTATGGAGGAGTAATTACATTCGGAAAAATAACTGTTCTTACTATGCAGAATTTTAGATTCTTCAGGAAGTGCAAGAATGTGTGAGAGCAGTTCGGACTGCTGTTCTCAGCGACAATTGTAGTTATGTGCATCACAGTCATTCGATGGGAAGATAAAGCGTGGCCTAAAATTATGCAACTTTTCTAGTGCGTTATTTTGTTTCATATTGTCATTATTCCATCGGGATTTCTTCTTGCTAGTGGTATGAGTGTAAATTTCTTTATATTACGTATTATTTTCCAGGCATTTTCATATTTGTTTAGTCTGAGTGCCTTCCGTTCCACTTCAGTTTAACCGAAAATTTACATTGCATTCTCTGTGTATTATAGTTGTTTTTGAAAGTTTTAAATGTTTGGTTTTAACAGTTGTGTGTTCTGTAGGTTTCAGTTATGTGAAACAAACAAAAATTTCATTTCAGAGGTACATGATGGGTGTGGAAAGAACAGAGAATCTCATAGCATGTGTGGAATTGCAAGTACAGTCATAATCTCTAAGAGGTTTTACTGGCGAACCATTACATCTGATGTGACTTGTTAGAAACTTGTGCCCAGTGCCATAAAGTTAAAAGTCAAATGAAACACAGACTATGCACTCAGTGGATTTTCAAATGTAGTCGTATATCGGATCGACACTTATATCTTCATTGTTCTTGAAAATGATAGTTTCAAACAAGTAGCTCTTGCAACTGATCATTTATTGAAAAGGACTGAAGCAAAAATTTCAAAGTTGCGGTTAGCCTTCCACACGTCTTTTTTAGTGTTGATAACATGGCATCCATTCTTTTTATATTTAGAACAACAATCAAGATCGGAAATTTGTTAATTAGGTGCCAGAAACTCTCCACCAACTAACTGGAGTCAAGCAAAAGGTAACAAGTACACACCATCCTCGAGCAAATGGTTTAACGCAGTGCTTCTCAAACTATTTAATCCATGACCAGCCAGTGTACACACACACACACACACACACACACACACACACACACACACACACACACACAAGGCAACTTATTAACTCTTACTGTATATTCACGTTCCTTGCTGCGTTGTGATACTGTGTAGGAGCCAGTTTTAGTTAGATCAGTATTAAAATATTAATTAGAAATATAAAAATATTCTTTGAATTATTATGCACTTTGAGAACCTGCCACCCCGGCCCTGTGTTACAATGAATCGTAAATGTTAAAAAAAAAAAAAAAAAAAAAGTATTGACCGTGAAGATATGATGAGGACGCTGAGATGGTAAGGAGTGGGGTGTTGAGAGAGGGAAAACGCTCAGAGAGTGTCACTCTTGAAATGATTTCAGTCATACCACCTGACTTAGAGATAATCTATCTATCTATCTATTGCCAGACGCCTCAATCCTGTTTGGGGTGGCCACAAACAGATCGCCTCCAAGTCGCCCTGTCCCCCGCCATTTCACTCCCCTGCTCCCAACTCACACCCCCCTCTCTCATATACCTCTCCACCCCATCTCTCCACCTCATCCTCGGCCTCCCCCTCCCTCTTTCCCCCTCCACCTCACTCATATACACTCTCTTCGTCAGTCTTTGCCCCTCCATCCTCTCCACATGGCCAAACCACCTCAGTGTGTTCCTCATAACGCTTCCTATCACATCCACATCAACACCACAACGCTCCTTTATATCCTCATTCGTCAGCCTGTCTCTCCATGTGACTCCACAGGCTCCTCTTAAATAACTCATTTCCACGGCTCTCACTCTTGACTTGTGTCCTTCCAACAACGTCCAAGCTTCACTTCCGTACGTTAGAGTTGGTATCACAATACTGTCATGTAGTAACTTTTTCACTTCCATGCTCACTTCCCTGTTTCTTATCACTGCTTTCAAAGAACCAGCAACCTTTCTTCCCTGCTGTACCCTTTCAAGCACTTCACCCTCCAAACCTCCATCCTTACTCATCACACTACCCAAGTACTTAAACGTACTCACATTTTCCAATTCCTCACCATCCAACCTCGCTGTACAGTCACTGACTTCACCTCTCTCAAAGACCATCACTTTACTCTTCCCTACATTCACCTTTAGATTCCGTTTCTTACACACTCTCTCAAACTCATCCACCAAGCCTTGCAGCTCCCCTTCGTCTTCACTCAACAACACGGTATCATCTGCAAACAACAGTACAGGGAGTTTCCAAACACTATCCTCTCTCACCAGGGCCACTCCAACATCCACTACCCTACCTTGTACCTCTTTTATTACCCCATCCATGTACAGATTGAACAACCATGGAGACATGACACATCTCTGTTTCAACCCAACTTTCAAAGAGAAAAATTCACTTAGTTCACCATCCACACGCACTGCAGCCTTCGCACCATCGTACATACTCTTCACAGCATTCAACAATTTCCCATCTATTCCATATATTCTTAACACTTTCCACAATCCTAGTCTATCCACCCTGTCATATGCTTTCTTTTTAGAGCTAACAACTGTAATAATGATATGGGCCTATATATGGCGAGTAACCAGGATATGTCCTATCGTAGTTATAACGAATATGCTAAAAGTGAAATAATCATAATTATAACACCAATTAATTAAAAAGTAATATACTGATAGCATTAAGTTTACTCTGTTTAAATGTAAACAGTCGAAATTCCTCTCGTGAACCGCGTTTGAGTTGCGACTCATATTTTGGGAAGCACTAGTCCAGTGGAACGACGAGATCGAACAACAAAGAAAAACCTTTGACAGTACTCGAGGAATATAATCATAACAATCTCATTTGTCTCAACAGAGTGTTGCTGGCTTACAGAACTGCAGTATATCGATCTACTTGACACTGTCCATTTTAACTTTTTTCTATCCGTGAATCAAAATTACTAGATGTTCAATAAGAACGGCAAAAACAATCAGAAATGTGCGACTTTAATGACGATTATGCAATGAAGGCAGCAAAAGTAATGATAATCGTCCGACTGCAATGGTAAATGCTATCAAATATCTTACAGAGCGCAATGAAATGAGCAGCTGAACTATAGACTTCCTATAATTACAAGCGTGGTGATAGTTTTCCAGAATAATCTGAAACGTGCAACAAGGAAAGATATGGATATCATCTTCCATGGAAAGGTCCATTCAAGACTATGAGAAGTCCAGATTTTAACACACTGAGTGAAAAACCAAATGATTTTCTCTACGCCAGGAAATCTTGTAATACGCTGGGTGGTAACCATATAGCCAACCAATGCTCGTAGGTGTTCCTTACGTGTCAACAAGTGCGTTGACGAAGGGTTGGGGCCCCTCCCTTTTAATGTAGACAAGTGTCATGTAATTAAGTTTGGTAAAACTAAAAAAAAAAAAAAAAGACCAGGCTGGAATTATAAGTTATGAAGTTCAACCTTACACATATCAGAAAGGGAGATGGACCTAGGAATGTTATCAGTAACAGACTGTCTCGGCTGACGACGTCGGTGAGAAGGTACGTAACATGTACAGTCTAAGACAATAGTCGTGTCGTGATTTTTGGTGAAGACATCTGATAAAAGGCTAACCTTTCGGTGCTGTCTGCCGTGCCTCATACGAACGGTTGGTAGCACTGACTCAGTGGTTCGGATACTCAACACATACACGTCAGAATGATTCGTATCCTAGCGTTTTGTGGCGTTCGCCCATAGATTGTCTTTTCAGATCATTTGCTGATATTCAAGACATTTCATATGTGCGTGAAGCAATGTGTGAATCACATGAATGTTCCGTATATTACTGGTGTTGAATACAAGAACTCTTCCACGTCATAATAAGACATAACTGTAACATATAAATAATAGGTTAGGATAGGTGAAAATAAATTCATATCTAAGGCATTAATTTATTTAACCAGAAGACACTTCCCCACCGCCCCATGTAGTGTATGATACCACAACTATCCCACATAACCCCTCGCCGTAACCTTGGTAACGTCTCCACCACAAAACAAACATCGGTAACCAACAGCACACCTCATACCATACACACACAAAACATCAGAACACATAATTAAGTTCTTTATTATACCATCAGACATATCCACACCTCCGCCCATAGTATATCAAACTACTTCTGTCCCGCATCACCCCTACACTCTCACAATCCTAACGTCACCACCACCGGACCAACATCAGCAACCAAAATCACACCTCATACAACGAAGCACACGAAACACCATAACACATTAGTACTTAATATAGCCTCCGTCAGCTTCAATGACCTTTCGGAGCTTTCAGGCCATTGACTCAACATACTGCTGAGTAAAGTCGGGCTGTAAACGAAGGTCCTCCCATAACTCATTTACATAGCTGAATAATTGTCCCCGATTCTGTCCGTTGCATCCTAGCCACTTTTTACTCATATACGCTCACACATGCTCCATCGGGTTGAGGTCCGGGGATCGTGGAGGCCAGTCAAGGGGTGTCACCTCAGGATGTGTTGCCAACCACTCCCTTACAACCCGGCCACTGTAAATGGGGCTGTTATCCTGGGCCAGGTGAACATGAAAAGTATTATCCTCAGCGAATACTGCCCTCACAGATGGTAAGAACACATCCTCCAAGATGCTAACATACTCTGCAGATGTGAGCCAACCATCTATCTCGGCCACCTACCCTACACCACTCCACGCCATCCAACCCCAGACTCCACCCCTGATGCGGCCACTCCTCTTTATTGCCACAATATTCTGCTCGTTGTATCTGTAACAGTAAAGCACAGGATGTTGGGGTGCATGTCAAAACTCACTAGGTGCCACTTGATATACCCGTATGAGGGGTAGGGGAGAGGGGAGTAAAAGGACATTATGCACATTGCGTGCCTGGTATGATAACATAATTCACCTTTTCTTCTTTAGGGAACCTGATGGATCCACTGAAAATCTGCCCCCCAACACTGACCACCAGAACAGCTTCTATTGGCTACTTGCTGATCTCCAGGTAATCCACCTAACCTAACCCATTCTTCAGTTGATCAGTGTGGGCTGGTGGATCTTCTAGTGATTCAAAAGGATGAAGCGTATGTTTCATGAGGACCAGATTATAATCGTGGTTCAATTGAATTGCTTTAATCATGAACGACATTACCTTACCTTGTGTTAACCCTGCGCCAAATAAATTGAGGTCGCACAGCCTCCGACGAAAACACCTTTTCGTCACAAAATATGACAGTTTTCCAGAATTCCATTGGCATATCAGCATACTCTCTTGCAAATGCTAACCGCATGTCCCTGTTTCTTTCTGTCAAGGCAGGTTTCTCAGCTAGGGTTCGAGCAAATAACCCAGAATCCCAGAGCCGACGCACAACTGTTCGTGTGCTGCATTCCAGCTGCAATACATCTCTTACTCCTCGGCTGCTCTGTGTTGGTTCAGCTTCCATAGTAGCTATTATATTTTGGTCCTGCATTCCTGTTGTAAGACGAGGGCGACCTGATCGCCGACGGTTTTCAATTGTCCCCTCCTCTTCATAACGCTTGATCCATCTTTCCACTGTTCTCTTGCATACACCGAATGTGTGTGCAATATTTGCAGGATCTTCACCCTCAGAATAAAGGGTTATTATTCCACCTCTCATCTCCTTGGTTGTTGGATGCATGCTGGGAATCAGGCTCTCGCAGGCTACGTGGCGTTCCGCGGTTCATGTGTAAGAGGAAATGCTCTGGTGGTCGTCGCCGGACCGATTATGGGTCGCATTCTACCTCGTATAGTGTTTGAAACCATCACGCAGTAATCCTGGTAAACCTGTGAATCCCTTTATCTCATTTGCGGGAGAAGCTTTAAGGCATGCCAGTCTCGAATGCGTTACTGGAGTAGGACTCTCAGATTGTTTCGCGACTGACATTAAATCATCAGACAAAGCAGCGACACGACTTTTGTCTTAGACTGTACACAGTGCTTGCTAATATGAGAACAGCATTCACATAATGAAGACATGCTGAGAAAGATAATAACATCATTCATCATACCAGCCCTAGATATGCATCAGTAATCTGGAATCCTCATCTAAAAAAATACATAAATAAAACTGAAAAAGTACAAAGGGCAGCCACAAGATGGTTACCAAGCTTAAGGGATCTAAGCTACGATGAAGGACTAGAAAAACTGAATCTACAATACCAACACTACAGGAGAGAGGAAAAGAGGAAACATGATTATGCTATATACGTGCATCTCAGGGAAAGAGAAAATAGACAAAATATAATATATAACCTATAGGGAAGCATCAACAAGAGGACGCCGCAAAAAACTACCTAAGAAGAGAGTCGATAAAGACGTAAGGAAATTCAGTTTCCCAAATAGGGAAACTGACCAGTGGAATGCACTACCGAATGAAATAGTGTCCCTAACCTATTCATAAATTTAAGGATATGTATGATAAAATTGGTTTAATACACGGGACAGTACGAGCTTGACTCATTCCTGTAAAGATACAATTAGGTAAGAACAATTAGGTACGACCACACACACACACACACACACACACACACACACACACACACACACACACACACACACACACACACACACACACAAACGCCACTCTAACCCCAACAAACCCAACACCCCCTCTCTCTCCACAAGCGCGAAACCAATAATCATATGAAGCTGCGTCAAGTACTGTCTGAGAGCCTCCCAGTATGAAGAACCATAATGCTACCGACGTCAGTCTAAGAAAGCCTGACACATATAAAAACAATTAAAACTTTACGTTTCTTAGCTACACTAATCCATTCTGCATTTGCCATCCCACCACTTTCCTATGAGTGTCCTTTGTTTTTGGAGACATCCCTCAGAAACATCCCAGACGCACCCCAGATGCACACAATATGCACCTTGGATACACTGCAGAGATGCCACAGATGCACACCAATAGCCCCACTCCTTAGTTGCCACCTAATGAGTGTGATGCTAAAAACTCTGTGGTTTCCACTTGCAAAATTTCCTTCTTTAGTGTGACTCGGTAAGTAATTTGGCGTTCCTGTGGGTGCAGTAAAAGCAACAGACACTCAATGACCATACTGGAGAAAATTTTATGCAAAACTGTGGAGTTGGTTAAAAATAATGAAATGGCTGACTGAGTGATCAAAATTCCCAGCAATGAAGAGGGGTAAGGCAGTGTACAGTGACGGTTTTACCATCAGTCTTAAAATCAAAGATGGATTTCCATTTAAGAAACTAGCAAATGTTTATGGTACCCATTGCATTCAGTGCAATACACAGATCAGTGAGAAATGTGTCTTTTGCTAAAAATGTAAGCAACATTAAATGAAAAATATCGTTCAGGATCACATCCCCTGCCATGTCCAGACAACTTGCAAACATCCTATCAAGTAAAATTATCCCTACACTATATGATAACCTACCAAAAGAACAAATCAAATCTCGTAGTGGTTACTCAGTAAGAGATGACATACACATTACGAATCTGGTATATGAGAACACGTCTAAAGTAAAGTCTGTAAAATTAAATTCTCTTTTAAAAAGGCAACCAATTTATTTCAAGAAATGTACGGTGATGCGAGTAATTCGAAGACGATACGTTGAAGAATCTTACATACTTGTACTGATACACATGTATTTACTCCCTGCTGTTACCAGTAATCTACAGAACACAAGGCTACCCAGAAAATTCTAGTCAAGAGAGGTGTTAGATAAGGAGACAGATTTAGTCATTCATTCACTGAATGCCTTGAAGACGTTATAGGAAAAGGCAATAACATAAACGGTGCACGACTGAGCAATAATAGCTTCATTGACGATAATGTTCATTCCAGTGAATCAGGGAAGACTTTACAGGAATTTAAACTTAAGTTCATCAGGGAGAGCCTGAAAATAGGATTGAAGTTAGATTTCCCAGCCATTTCTGGCAAAATTAAGCGAGGAAGTAGGATGTGGTGGTATATTTCTGGGAGAGGCAACAGGGTATATGTGGAACCTATTGTGATCCCCCTGTTGACTGGGTAGGGAGACTCAAATACGAAGGTCATCCAGGAACCAAACCTCCTCGCTCTTGCCTGCACCTTGCTGTAGTGAGGAACTATCCACGGCAAAGGGAAATGGATTAACAGTTTGGGCCAGCCCTGCAGTGACGGTTCCTTGCCTGCGGTTGATGGATCAGCTGTCCCGAGCAATACCTGTTCATAAGAACGGAATCGAAGTGTAGTAAAGGACTTCAAGTCTTTCCCAAGACTATTACTTCTTGAAGGATACATTTTTGTTGTTGTTGTCATTTTACGAAACTTACAATAAAATAATTTTAGTGTCTCCAGTTTAAGCAAGCTGACTGAAACACTAAAGTGTAACAAATCTGTAGAATCTAAACTTGTTAGTGCGCAGAAAGAAATAGAAATAAATATGCTGGGCATTATAGGGAAAGACAAGAAACACTGAGACAGTTCAAAAGCCGCATCGTACCATCGACCTGAAGGCCCGGTCGCACATTTATTCTTCTGGTTCACACAGTCATATTGGCTGAGTCGCTGCGAGTTAAGCGAGAACTGACTCGGCAACCATCGCCCCCTCTCGGGAACAGATGAGACAATAATTCTGCTAATCCAACCATAATATTATTAGAAGAGTCGTGTTTTGACATTAAATCAGCCTATATCTAACCACTTTGGGCATAGCCTAACGTTAACTTAATACCTTATTTTGTTTGAGGGGATGAGGAAGATGTAATGGGGCCGAGTCTTTTCTCGAGGCACTCGATTCGACGTTGCCAAAATGGCTGGATGACCAAGTATGCTACGACAAAAAACATTATGGCCAGTTCATGATTAGTTGGCAGGTGTGGTATATATTCATGGTAATGAGGGAAAAAACTAAAATAATCACACAGTCGTAATGAACCGAAGCACTTTCCTCAATTCTGATATGTACATGGCATAACTTGGTGCCTTTCTTCAAAAAGGATGATAAGTACGCCAAAACTGTTTTCACCAATTGACCTTAAAACCAAATTACTTTATCCTTACGTGTCCCCCAACCCATCCGGCAAGTATGGTTTAGATGGGATCAAGAGTGTTTCTTTTTACCGTGCCTTGTGACTTTCGTTCTTGTCCTGTTGTCTCTATGTTTACAGAAGATGATGAGAGGAGGGAAACAATATATATATATATATATATATATATATATATATATATATATATATATATATATATATATATATATATATATATATATATATATATATATATATATATATATATATATATATATATATATATATATATATATATATATATATATATATATATATATATATATATATATATATATATATATATATATATATATATATATATATATATATATATATATATATATATATATATATATATATTTTTATAGCTATGTGTGTATATATATCTCATCTCATCAGCAGTTTGAGTGTCCACTGCAGGACCGGCCTATCCCTACCGAAATGGGGATGATGCAGCCAATGTATCTCTATCAAGTGGCTTTGGCTGTCTAGTATAGATTGTTGTATGTAGGGTGAGAAGTGCTTGTAAGTGTAACTGTTGTGTTGTAGTGGTTTTGGATGTGTGTGTAGTCTGTGAACCAAGCGTAATCGGCCCGCGCAAGCCGACTGGGTGCAAGCATACTTTATAAAATGGGACACTGGTTCAACCACAGCACCCCTTGTGTCCGCCAATGTGGTATGTGGCCAGAAGAACGCTCCCGAAGTTTATTACCCTGGCGGGTCATGAACCCTCGTTCTTCAGTGTACGAAAACGCACACTTTACCACTGTACCACAGATATATATATATATATATATATATATATATATATATATATGTCACGAGTCAGCTAGTGACATTGGCTTTTGTGGGAAACCGCGAACTCTAGTGGAATCCCAGTTTATCATTCAGTTTATCGCTCACTCGGCCGGGAGTGTTTTCAAATCAATTTTTCACTGTCATAAGTGATCCTTTTTGTATGAGACATTAGCGCTTCTGCTGAGCGATTTGTTTTGAGCGAGTTTCACTCATTCTAGCCGTTGGTAAGGCGGCCACAGTACTTGCCTTTTTCCCACGAGTTAGTCAGTCGAGGTTTGAGCTCCACGAAACCAGGTTGGGCCAGAGCGTAGTGCCGCCGTTCCTGATTTCCACATGCTGTGATAGGCGAGAGACTTAAGCGAGTGCAGTGTCCTTCCAGTAACGACGCCCAGCCATCTGCTTAGTCCACTCTTTGACCAGTATTTCTTTTTGTTTTGCTAGACTTAAGAGATTAGTTAAGGTGTTGTTCCCTCACAAGCCGGCCGGGTGCGCCGCATGTTGTTTTCCTAGGTTTAAGAGTCTAGCTTTTGAGTGAGTTAATGAGTGCGATCTCTTTACTTTGAATTCATTTTGAAATGTTAAATTTATACCTTTGTAATCAATAAATTTAACAGTTCTTTTTCTTTGAGCTTAATGTAATGTAAACTCGTGTTTCATTTCTCATTAACTAAGCTTATTTCCTTTATAGCTCCTAGATTGCATAAACGCTTGCTATTCATAACTGGTACTTAGGCCAGTCTTGTTGTGTTAAGCTTAAAATCCGTTGTGCCTTTTAGGAGTTAACGCATCAGCAAGAACCTGATATCTCTAATAGTATTAGTTATTTATTGTCAGGGGTGAAGTCACTTTCTCCAGAGGCTAACAGTACTAATAAACAGCAATTGTGAGGAATTGGTCTCTGCTGTGTACTGTTGAGAAAGTTTATAAATTCTCGTTCTTAGAGAATCGGCAAAGCAAGCCAGAATAAAGTAATCATTGCTTGATTTAGCAAGACAATTCATTGTACTGCTCTTCAGTATTACTGAACATTATCTTTTAATATTGTATTTACCTTTAAAAACCCCGTGACAATTGGCGACCTCACCAGGATATTAACTCCTAGCTCTAAAGCTATTCACGATATAATACTCACTCGTTCATACTTAGGTATTTATCATTAAAGTCTATAGGCACTACCTTACTGGTGATTATTGATTCATTTTTATTAATTTACATAATAGTTTTGACAGTCAGTTGTTTGTTTAATTTTCTTTCTTTACCAGTTTAATTAGATAAAACTGGTCACCACTAACCTGTGCCTATATTCTTTATTTTTGATTATTGGCATCTCTCTTTGCAAAAAAAATCGCAGTCAGTACTGAGTCACTAGTACTTAGATTGAGTTAGCATCATGTCGACCAGCGTCTAAGTACAGGAAGCCAAAGATATGGGTCTTACGGATCCAACTGAAATTAAGGAGTTCGTCCTCTCTTGGTTTAATTACGAACAGCAGCGCGAGAGTGATGTTCGTGAGGAGCGTCGAATTCAGCATGAGGAACGCGAAAAGGAGCGCGAATACGATCGAGAACAGTGCGAACACGAGCGAAAACAGCGCAAACTCGACTTAGAACATGAGCGAAAACAGCGTGAACTCGACTTAGAACACGAGCGAGAACAGCATGAGGAACGAGAGAGAGAACGAGAACACGAACATGCCGAACGAGAAGCACGCAAAAAACATGAATTTGAAATGTTGAAGCTCAAGTGAGATTCCTTGGCTTCAGACACGTCTGGTGCAGTTGGTCCAAGCTCCACGAGCGTTCTCCCTGCACATGTTATGGCGACCCCACACATCAAGCTTCCCCCATACAAAGAAGGCAAGCGAATCGAGCCATACATAGCTCGTTTTGAAGACATGGCTCAACTTTACCAACTGGATGATGCAGCTAAGCGGCTTCAGTTTCTTAGGCTGTTTGAAGGCCCTGCCCTCGATATTCTCCACAGAATTCATGGAGACAATCTCACGTATGAGATGATGAAGGCCACACTCGTCAAAGCATACGGTCTCACAGTCGACGACGCCAAAAGTCAGTTCATGAGGGCGCGTTTACAGGATAAAGAGACTGCAGTTCAGTTTCTTGACCAGCTTACTGCTAACTTAGATGAGTGGATGGAGAAAGATGAAACTCCTTCCACGCGTGAGGGGGTAATTGACCTTATGCTGCGCACACAGCTAGAAAAGTCATGGCCTACTGAACTTATGGCTCAGCTTAAGATCTGCCAGGTAAGAGATGCCACCCAAATGGTGAAGAAGGCTGACGCATTCTTTACTGCATACGGGTATCAAACTCGCAAGCAGCATACCTGGAACAGGAAACCTGATAAATCTGGGAAATCGTCTCAGACTGAACCCCAGCAACAAGGCCGTTTTCAGAATAATGGCCAAGGTCGAAAACCGCAGAAGAAGGACCAGGTGCAAAACGCTCAGAAACCTGAGTGGAAGAGGTACAGCAAGTACCCTAACCAGCAGCAGTATCAGCCACGCAACCGACCGTCAGGACTGTCCTTTTCACCACCAGTTCAAGTGAATAGGAGGCAGGAAGCAAACGCAGCCTTCATTCTTCAATGGCAGCAGCTCGGTGGTGACGTCCCTACCAGTACGGGTACTCCCCCACAGTTCTCTAGTCTCACAGCGACAGTGAACACCCCTCCACAGATGACCAATGTTCCATCTCCACAGGCAGTGAGTACGACCCCTCAAGTATCTAGTTCACAAGGCACCATGTTTGCTGCATCATTTATTCAGCAGCCTAGTCAGTGGCTAGCTGCTTCCTCCACAGGTCCTCCCACAGGTGACAGTACCTTCCTTGTTCAGCCAGGGTTTGTGAGAGACATTCCTGTGAAGGTCCTGAGAGACAATGGTTCCTCAGGTTGCTCTGTCAAGCTGAGTCTAGTTTGGCCTGAGCAGTATACAGGTCGACAGATCCAAGCTAACTTATGGATGGATCAGTGAGATTGGGCCCTGAGGCGCGTATCCAGGTGGCATCTCCATTTTACACTGGTACGACACTCGCAGTTGTCATGCCAGAACCTTTGTTTGACCTAATCATAGGCAATATTCCCGGTGCCAAGGATAGTTGCACCGAAGATGACGCTACTCAGACTTCGGCTGCAGAAACACGAGCCATGACTGAGGCTCCAGATTGTGTCACCCCAGTGACCATTGAATTGCCACAAGATCTAATGTGTAGCCAACTTGTTGTTCAAGAACAACATTCTGACCCAACACTTGCTGCTGTGCGAAAGAAACAAAAGGGTAGAGTGATAAAGTATTCACGGGTGAGGTCGAGCCAAGTTCCTTCACAAACAAGGACGGCTCTACCGTGAGTCACGAACACCCGAGGGTGAAGTTCGACTGCAGTTTGTCATTCCCTCCAAGTACCGCCTAGCAGTGTTAGAATGGGGTCATTGTTCAGCCTCAGGAGGTTACCTGGGCAAAAGGAAGACCCAAGGCCGTATCCGAGCTGACTTTTTCTGGCCAGGGATGGGACGAGACATAGGTAGTTTTGTGCGTTCCTGCAATGTGTGTCCATGTAACACCAATCAGAGCCATGTCCTTCCTGTCCCGTTTGTAACCACACCCGTAATCTTTGAGTCAGTTGAGAGACAGGGTAGTGGTGAAGTGGGTGCAGACCTGACGTCTCGCCCATTGGCCCCACAGGACACATCATGTCCAGGGCCTGTACATACATATGTACCATAAGTTAAGGGGGAAGTTTGAGAACCCTGTAGAGACAGTCCAAAACTGTGTATGAATTACCTTGTGGAACGTCTCGAGCTGTGGGCCCCTCTGAGGATTCCCGGAGAATGCACAATATCCACACGAATGTTCACACCCACAGTGGGTGTTAAAACGTGACCTGCCCGAGATTGCGTAGTGATTCTCAGCTTCCTGTCATTAATCATAACCATAGAGTTAGTTAACCAGTAAGCTGAGTTCCATTGGCGAATTGCAGCATTTGATGTCCTGCACAGACACCCAGTCTTTTCGTTCATGACCACGTTCCCTGGTTAATTTAGCAAATCGCAGCGTTTGATGTCCTGCACAAATGACGTCTTCGCTAATTAAGTTTAGGGTTTAACCATTAAACTGGGTGTTGGGATGTTGTTAAGGTGCTGTTCCCTCACATGCCGGCCGGGTGCACCGCATGTTGAGTGAGATGCATGCCAGGTTAGAGCTCCCCCGCTAAGAATCCTCACGCCTACGTTTCCTGGTTAATAATGTAAATAGTGTACTTTTTGTAACATAAGTACTGACTGCTAGGCAGAGAGAGAGAAATGATACTTTTGATGCTCCACCTTGATTGTTTTCGCAGATGCAGCTGGTGGGTGCAGCAATGCCGTGCAGATTAGCAGGTTGTCCCTGTCGCATGCTGCCTCCTCTTCTCTTCTGCCTCGTTGTCATTATTTACCATAAATTTGTATTACATGATTTTACACGTAGGTACAGTTACACCACAACTGTCACACCTACACCGTGTATTCCATACATTACGCTACATAACAATTAGTTGTTAACATAAATGTAGCGAACTTTTCACTCAGTTTGACCTGAGTACAGGATTTTTCACTATCGTCACAGAGTTTTTCCCTCAAGCTTGCTTCTATTAACGTAAATACGAGGTTTTTTCACTCACTGGCGACTGCGACTTTCTCCTGTAGCAGGATAGCACACACACACCACAGTGTGAATCTTGTGTGACTGAGGATTTATATGTATGTATATTGAAATTTTTTCCCTGGGAAAAAATTTCAACTTTTGATGAGGCATAATGTAACGAGTCGGCTAGTGACATTGACATTTGTGAGAAACCGCAAACTCTAGTGGAATCCCAGTTTCTCGTTCAGTTAACCGCTCACTCGGCCGGGAGTGTTATCAAATCAATTTTTCAGTCATAAGTGATCATCTTTGTGTGAGACATTAGCGCTTCCACTGAGCGATTTGTTTTGAGCGTGTTTCGCTCATTCTAGCCATTGGTAAGGCGGCCACAGTACTTGCCTCTTTCCTACGAGTTAGTCAGTCGAGGTTTGAGCGCCACGAAACCAGGTTGGGCCAGAGCATAGTGCCGCCATTCCTGATTTCCACATACTGTGATAGGCGAGAGACTTAAGCGAGTGTCCTTCCAGTAACGATGCCCAGTCATCTGCTTAGTCCACTCTTTGACCAGTATTTCTTTTCGTTTTCCTAGACTTAAGAGTATAGTTAAGGTGATGTTCAGTCACATGCCGGCTGGGTGTGCCGCATGTTGTTTTCCTAGGTTTAAGAGTCTAGCTTTTGAGTGAGTGAGTGAGTGCGATCTCCTTACTTTGAATTCATTTTGAAATGTTAAATTTATACCTTTGTAATCAATAAATTTAACAGTTCTTTTTCTTTGAGCTTAATGTAATGTAAACTCGTGTTTCATTTCTCCATAACTAAGCTTATTTCCTTTATAACTCCTAGCTTGCATAAACGCTTTGCTATTCATAACTGGTACTTAGGCCAGTCTTGTTGTGTTAAGCTTAAAATCCGTTGTGCCTTCTAGGAGTTAACGCATCAGCAAAAACCTGATATCATTAATAGTATTAGTTATTTATTGTCAGGGGTGAAGTCACTTTCTCCAGAGGCTAACAGTACTAATAAACAGCAATTGTGAGGAATTGGTCTATGCTGTGTACTGTTGAGAAAGTTTATAAATTCTCGTTCTTAGAGAATCGGCGAAGCAAGTCAGAATAAAGTAATCATTGTTTGATTTAGCAAGACAATTCATTGTACTGCTCTTCAGTATTACTGAACATTATCTTTTAATATTGTATTTACCTTTAAAAACCCCGTGACAATATATATATATATATATATATATATATATATATATATATATATATATATATATATATATATACACACACCAGATTACAGGTGTCTTTCATTCATTGTTACGAAAAATATTATACTTTCATCCTTGGATAACCTTAGGCTATTCCACCAACTCTGACAGTTTGAATAGATGAGCCGGAAATTTACTTTGCCATGAGACCTTTACCTTTAACTGATTGGTCTAAAATTTTAATCAATTTATCCCTTCTTGTCCTCCAACCGCATCACCAAATACTATCTATCTATTGCCAGATGCCTCAATCTCGTTTGGGGTGGCCACAAACAAATCGCCTCCAAGTCGCCCTGTCCCCCGCCATTTCACTGCCCTGCTCCCAACTCACACCCCCCTCTCTCATATACCTCTCCACCCCATCCCTCCATCTCATCCTCGGCCTCCCCCTCCCTCTCCCCCCCTCCACCTCACTCACATACACTCTCTTCGTTAGTCTTTCACCCTCCATCCTTTCCACATGGCCAAACCACCTCAGTGTGTTCTTCATAACGCTTCCTATCACATCCACGTCCACACCACAATGCTTCCTTATATCCTCATTCGTCAGCCTGTCTCTCCATGTGACTCCACAGGCTCCTCTTTAATAACTCATTTCCACTGCTCTCACTCTTGACTTGTGTCCTTCCAACAACGTCCAAGCTTCACTTCCGTACGTTAGAGTTGGTATCACAATACTGTCATGTAGTAACTTTTTCACTTCCATGCTCACTTCCCTGTTTCTTACCACTGCTTTCAAAGAACCAGCAACCTTTCTTCCCTGCTGTACCCTTTCAAGCACTTCACCCTCCAAACCTCCATCCTTACCCATCACCTCATCACACTACCCAAGTTCTTAAACGTACTCACATATTCCAATTCCTCACCATCCAACCTCGCTGTACATTCACTGACTTCACCTCTTTCAAAGACCATCACTTTACTCTTCCCTACATTCACCTTTAGATTCCGTTTCTTACACACTCTCCCAAACTCATCCACCAACCCTTGCAGCTCCCCTTCGTCTTCACTCAACAACACAGTATCAACTGCAAACAACAGTACAGGGAGTTTCCAAACACTATCCTCTCTCACCAGGGCCACTCCAACATCCACTACCCTACTTGTACCTCTTTTATTACCCCATCCATGTACAGATTGAACAACTATGGAGACATGACGCATCCCTGTTTCAACCCAACTTTCCAAGAGAAAATTCAATTAGTTCACCATCCACACGCACTGCAGCCTTCGCACCATCGTACATACTCTTCATGGCATTCAACAAATTCCCATCTACTCCATATATTCTTAACACTTTCCACAATCCTTGTCTATCCACCCTGTCATATGCTTTCTCCAAATCCATGAAAGCCGCATACAACTTCTTTCCCTTCTCTAGAAACTTTTCCACTAAAGATCTAAGAATGAATATCTGATCTACACAACCTCTTCCCTTCCTAAAGCCTCCCTGTTCTTCTCCAACTAATTTCTCTGTTCTTTCTCTAACTCTGTCAATAAGTATCCTACCATACACTTTTCCTATTATACTAAGAAGACAAATGCCCCTATGATTACCACACACTTCTTTTTCCCCTCTTCCTTTGTACAAGGGAATAATCATGCCTGACTTCCAATCCTCCGGGACTCCACCTTCCTCCCAGGCCAATCTGCACATCTTCCACATCCATTCTACTACTATCTCTCCCCCATGCTTCAGCATTTCACCACACAGTCCATCAATTCCTGGGGTTTTCCCCGATTTAACTTTCTTCATTGCTTCCACAGTACAGTAATGGTAAAAATCGAGTACGAAATGTTTGAGTCGACCTAGCACTTGGCTATTTTCTGCGGCTGTTTTCGGCTAATTATTAATATTTGTTCCTTCCTAATACACTGGCAGACAGAAAGAACAATAAATGGACACAATCCCGACAAAACTATAACACACACTCCCACATTCACGCACATCTGTATTATGTAATGAAGACAGGTGCAGTACATGAATTAGGGGACAAGAGAAAATACAGATAGGTTCAGTTTCACTCTGTGGAAAAGCAGAAATGATTGAGGCATTTACATTGTTCGTGAAACAAGAAAATATGAATGAATAGCAACCTAGAGAAAGAGAGAGATAGAGTGACAGAGAACAAGATGGAGAGACTTAATTCGCACTGCATGAAACAGCATAACAGACGACTAAGAGAGGCTTTATCCTATAATGGACTGTCTCAATCTCTTGTTGATGATAATTATGACAGTGGCAATTTAAGCCATCGTTTGAGTGCTGCTGTGAGTTATCTTTACCTTTTTACCCCTCTCCCTGCCTTCCGTTTCTTCTGCCTTTATCTTGCAGTTCTGGTGATTGAAAACATTGAGGCGAGACAAGCGGAAAAGAGGTGTCTAACAAATTACTGCAACATCATCATTCCTCAGCATTTTATTCTTTTTTCTTTTTTCTGGGGGGGAGGGCGTGTAAAAAGCTGCCTGTAAGCCTGAGGCTCAGTGTGGCCATGAGTCGGGAAGCTGGTATATTTACATTACCATGGTTACCTTTTTTTTTCTGTTTTTTTCTGACTGACATCAAGATGAATAATAAAGTTTGTCGTGTTAAAGTGATTCTGAGTGTATAACAGCTATTGCATTAAAAAACAAGTAGACAGCAAATAAAGAGCGCATATCTCAGTCAGCGCCTATACCACAAAACTCAGATCACTAGCAAAGTTTGATAAACTCATCCATGGCGAATTATCCATATAATCACAAAATTTCATTGAAATCCTTCATTGCCAATTTTCAATATCTTCTGGACAAACAAACAAAAAGTCCTGAACCGGGACTCGAATTCAGATCACCACTAAAGTTTAATTGGCTTTTCCTTGGCCAGTAACTCACATATCCATAAAATTTCACTGGAATGCATCAATAACTTTTGAGATATCGTGTGATGAAACCGACAAACAGGGGTGAATACATAACCTCCTGCATATTTCGTCGGTGGAGGTAACTACATGATGTCCCATAAGTTTAGTATTGTAGTGCAGAATTCCAAGAAGAATAAATATCAACTACAAATAAATGATTACTCTTAATACAGTTTAAACATCGCTAGTAACATTACTTTCTTCTTGCTGCCGCTGGATCCAGCCTAGGAGTGCCGTATAGTTGGGTGAGGCAGCTACTAGACGTGTGTTCTTAACACACCAGTTGGAATAGGTCCTATTGCAGGAACAAATTGTTCAAGGATACAGGGAACAAAATTAATAAAACTGAAGTAGTTCACATTTCTTGTAATTCTTTCACGAAGACTTGCATTTCATTGCAGCTTAAGGGGATCCTGTGTAGAATGGTAATATGTAAATATTCATTACTATACTTTCCTGATATTTAGTGATGTGCCAGTTGAAGAATAAAAAGAAGTGTATAAAGATTATGGCTCATTTAAAATCACCCCGCTCACTTGAGCGTCTTCCAGACTTGTTACCTACGCCAAGGAGGTAACGTTTTACCCAGCGTTGGTTTGTTTGTTTTCTGTCTGTCTGTCTGTCTCTCTGTTAGCAGGAGTTCCCAAAGAGTTATGAGCGGATAATGATGAAATTTTGTGGAATGGTGGGCCATGGGCCAAGAAATAAATGATCAAATTTTCGGCCGGTTCCGGAACAGGATCCGGAGTATCCCGCACAGTACCTCCAAAAGTTCTAAAGGAATTTCAGTGACATTTTGTGGAAAGGTGGACCATGGACCAAGGAAGAATTTATTAGATTTTGGGACGGATGCGGACTCTATATCCTTGGATACGGAACCGGGTTTACTCAAAAAGTTATGAACAGATTTTGATTAAATTTTGTGGAAGGCTGGGCCATGGGCCAAGGAAGAAATGATTAAATTTGGACGCAGATCTGGATCCCATTCCGGAGTATTCCGTACAGTATCTCCAAGAGTTCTCAATGAATTTCAATCAAATTTTGTGGAAATGTCGGCCATTTACCATGAAAGAATTGATTAAATTTTTGGCGAATCCGGATCCTTTTTAATGGCAATGGCATTGACGAAGGTGTGCCCTCTCAGTGTCCTTTCTAGTTTTATTTTCTTTGTGCTTGTTATTGATCCAACATACGAGTATTTCCATTTTAATGGTACTTCTTATATGTGGTACTTATGTATTATATTAACTTACCTAAATAAAAATATATCCTACTACTTTTAATGAAGCCCACAGTACTACAAGCACTTTTCAACGTTCATCTGCTTCTGTTACCTTCTTGCTATTAAACAGTACACACTAGAATTTCCATTCGAGCAGTAATACTATTTCATGTTTGCCTGTGCCTTATCTTCAGTAATGCATGGCCATTACCATTATTTCTTCTTCCACTGGAATCATAATACCCCGATGTCAAGTGACATGTAGAGGTGTATGATATGTAGGAGGATTACTGGGCCTTGGGAACAGGCTGTTAAGCCTATGTCCTGAGTCAAGCACATAATAAAATAAAAGTAAAATAAATGGACATATCCTTGTGAAACATATACTTTTTCCTCACATTCCAATCCTGTTCCTGGCTGGAGTGAATTCGCAGTCAGGGTCTGATGCCGAACGATGAACTGTACGGTGTAAACCTGATAGGAGGTTTGCTAGAGAGTATGAGCTTCACACTACCAACATTTCTTCATTCGGTGTGAAACTCTGGCTACGACGTATTTCTGCGAGGCGAAAGTTGAGTAGGTGAGCGGATAATATGCCTGGTGAGTGTACGAACATTCCGTAATCGTAATGAGCCAACAACACAATGATGGCAAAATTAGCAGCCATTAGCCAGTACAAGGAACAGCAGCTCTTCAAAATACGAACATAGCTATATCAATTATTTGTCAGACAAAAAATAATATAGAAGTCAGCTACAGATACAGAGTGATAAAATGTGAGTGAGACATGAGAGGGAGACTTGATGAGAAAGATGCTGTGTGAGAGATGCGATGAGAGAGAGAAAAAAGAAAAATGAAAACAGTGAAAGCGTGACTGTCATATAGAGGCTGTGTGAGAAAAGTGGCCTCGAGTGACAGATGATGGTAATTTGTGGCTGTGAAGGAGGCCGAGATGTGGCACGAGAAAACCCGAATAAAGAACTGAATTAAGGAATTAAAGGAGAGAGAGAGAGAGAGAGAGAGAGAGAGAGAGAGAGAGAGAGAGAGAGAGACAGACAGACAGACAGACAGACAGACAGACAGAGGTAGCATGAAAGTATGCGGAGGACGATAGGGCTTTGTAGGAAACCCGTAAAACACAGGGAAAAGAAAAACGACATGGGGATTGAGGAAAAAGCATCGAAGGCGAGACGCGTCAAGAGGACTAGAAAGAACGAGAAATAAAAGGGAAACTCGTTGTTGGAGAAAGGAAATGGAAGAGGAGAGTTATTGTGGTCGGAGGTAGATGGCAAGAAATGAAGGGCTGAGAGGATATAACTTACAAAAGCCACCCGTGAAAAACAGCTTTTGGGTCGAAGGGCGCATATCTGTTATATTTTCGCTATATTCCACCGATTCTGCTCACTTCAAGAATCTTTTCGAGTGGGAAGGGTTAGATGTAACGTTCATAACGCTTTTACCGTCCAGAGTTTTATATGCTGAAAAAAAACTGTTTCGTCGTAGAACATGATAAATAAGAATAAATAAGGATAAATAAACCTAGCCACAATCATTTACCCATTCACACAATTAGGCCTATGCTGACACGTCTTCACTTAGCTCTTAAACCCCAAGGGCAGAAGATGTAATCTGTACTTTCTTCTCAGTACTTTATCCTCAGATGATTATATTCCACTTTGGTTTCTTGAAGGATTTCGATGAAACATTCCTTTACTTCGTTGTTTACGAGATCTTCTTAACTGGATAAAATGATGCCAGCAGCCAAAATGTAATAGATGACCTGGTCTATATGACGCTATTAACCGTGACGTGCAGGGTGGAAAGATGCTGCCTGAACGTGCGATGAGGCCGGCAAAAAAGACAGTGCCATAATATATGTCTAAACTCGTTCCCACTCAGTGATGTACTTTTATTTGTTTTCTTGCTATCACCAGATTGTTTATTAAGTTTTGGAATATCAGACTTGTAATTGATTAAATCGTAGTCGTAAGCGAGCTGTAGGTAATAGTGAGTAGGTTTTGTGAGATAACCTCAGTTCACTTGTAGTCGATGATGGGAGAAGTTTAAGATGAGTCTGGGGTTGATTGTAGTTTTACTCTCTTCAAAAGGGACAACTCAAGATTAACACTTAGTGTATTACACAAGAGCGTTTATATGTTAGCTAACTTCTCACAGCCCACCATTCCTCTCTCTCTCTCTAGACCCTTCTCACTCTCTCTTCTTCAGCCTCCTAACTCTTACCTTCTTCTTGCTTTTCTCTCATATAGGAGAGCTTCTGTCACGTGGATTATACGGTTGTCGAATGTTCTAGAAGCCTGTGTGTGTGTATGTATGTGTGTGGTGGCTTCCGGTCACACCTTGCTGTCTGGCATTCCTGAGAGAGAATTTTGCCAACACATTTCCTTCAGCCTCTACATTATGCCTTTCATTTAACCTCTAGAATACCTATGTATGTTTTATGATATTGTAGTCCTGACATCGCTCGGTCAAGCCTTGCTGGCGAACCTACGACAGCATGTAGTAACTAATGCTTATTTATTAATACATGGTATTCATTATATTATTGTTGAGATATACTATTCATGACAATATTGTACAGACATAATTATATTGTAGTAACACAATACATCTTCGTAGTACCTTGTAATTATAATGGAGTAAGTACATTGTAGTAAAACTGAGTATATAATATTGCATTACATACTGTAGTAATACAGTGGCACAAATGTGTATGTACAACAGACACATATATATATAATTTTGCAATGTTAAAATTGCTAGGTCATTACATTACATATGGTGGTATGCCTATAGTGATGCCTAATATTAGCCTTAACTTGTATGATGATTCTGGTAATAAAGAATTGTAGGAATATTGTACTTACATTGTATGAATTGTTACATTATTGTATTATTTAAGTAAAGAAAATGTGAGTACGTTTAAGAACTTGGGTAGTGTGATGAGTAAAGATGTAAGTTTGGAGGGTGAAGTATTTGAAAGGGTACAACAAGGAAGAAAGGTTGATGGCTCCTTGAAAGCAGTGATAAGAAACAGGGAAGTAAGCATGGAAGTGAAAGAGTTACTACATGACAGTATTGTGATACCAACTCTAACGTATGGAAGTGAAGCTTGGACGTTGTTGGAAGGACACAAGTCAAGAGTGAAAGCAATGGAGATGAGTTATTTAAGAGGAGCCTGTGGAGTCACGTGGAGAGACAGGCTGACATATGTGGATATAAAGGAGCATTGTGGTGTCGATGTGGATGTGGTAGGAAGCGTTAGGAGGAACACACTGAGGTGGTTTGGCCATGTGGAGATGGAGGGCGAGAGATTGACGAGGAGAGTGTATGTGAATGAGGTGGAGGGGGGGAGAGGGAGGGGGAGGCCGAGGATGAGATGGAGGGTTGGAATGGAGAGGTATATGAGAGAGGGGGGTGTGAGTTGGGATCAGGGCAGTGAAATGGCGGGGGACAGGGCGCTGTGGAGGCGATTTGTTTGTGGCCACCCCGTATGGGATTGAGGCGTCTGGCAATAGATAGATAGATAGATCATTGTAGCTTACGTAATTGTATTTTAAATAAATATTGTAATTGTTACATAACTGTATTTTAAATTAATATTGTAATTGTTACATAACTGTATTGTTACATAATTGCATTGAACTGTGCATAATTGTTTTGTAATTGTAACATATTTGTATTTTAAACTGAAATAATATTGTACCTAATTGCAGCAGTATTACTGTTTGTAGTTACATAACTGTAGTAACATAATGGAAGAGGAGGTGGGACTTTAGCATCACTTGTCTGGGACAAGTGCCTTATTTCTCCACATTTGGTAATGCAATATATCACCGAAAATTAGGGTATGGTGTGCAACAAGCTCTGCCAGAAATTCATACTGATCCACTGTTTCTTAATAAGTGATACCCAAAAAACAGTGGGACACGGCCTCTGAAACCCATTTTAGTTATGTTGCATTGTTATTATTGAAAATTATATTATATAACCCCATATATATATATATATATATATATATATATATATATACAACAACCTATGGTGGACAATGTTTGTGTCACCACTGTGTGGAAATTTTTTTCTTCACGATTGTGTGAAAGAGGATGTTCATTCTTCCTAACGTAACTCGTGTTGGCCATTTTTTTGTTCTTTTCTTTTCCTTGTTTTCCTTGTATTTAATTTGTCTGGTTCCGCTAGGTAGCTTTAATTAATATATGTTTATTAGAGTTCTTTTTATTGCCCACTGAGTAACTGTGATAATATTTTTTATTTTATCACTTTGTAGATGTAATATTATCTAATTGTACGTATAAAACACGTATTTTATGTATGTACTAATGGTAACAATTGTTGGGAATAAATGAATGTTATATTAAGTAAATGAATTTATACAGTATATAATAGTTATTGTTGGTGCAAGTACGTACTTAGTGACTGACATAATGTAGATAATTACAGTAGGTATTTGTATGTCAGTTGTAACTATAAAGCACGTTTTATATGTCTGTGCAGTGTTTTTT
Source organism: Coenobita brevimanus (assembly GCF_032717465.1). Taxonomy (NCBI): domain Eukaryota; kingdom Metazoa; phylum Arthropoda; class Malacostraca; order Decapoda; family Coenobitidae; genus Coenobita; species Coenobita brevimanus. The sequence continues at coordinate 29,607,088 of NC_137008.1, read as the reverse complement.
GTCTGTCACTGTGTCTGTCACTGTTGTTACATAGCCTATGATTTCATCATCCTTTGTATAATTCTAACGTACAGTATGCTGCATATTTGATCACGATTCGCCTCGTGGCTTCCATAGTGCGTGTTCTACCTCGCTCCCCCCCTCCTCCCTTATAGTAGAGTAAGTCGTTCTTTCTGTTGTTCAGAGCAGGAGTGTCAACTCTTTGTCCCCTATGACTTCATTTGCACGTCCTTCTTACAAGTTGTATCAAGCTCTGCCGGTCCCTATATAATGAGCTCAGTCTCTGCATTAATTGCCACTTAGATCTACTCCTCATTTTGTTCACATCTCTGTCCTCCCCTGTACAGTTGTTATTTTTGAGTGCTCAGGAAGTCCCCAACCATCTAGCTGCTGTGTAATTTGAGTATAAGTGTTATTACATTTTTTCTTGTACTGTATAGCATAAGGTGTTAATTCGTAGGCCTGGTAAGGTTTTTGTGATTCATGTAAAGTTCATATTGTCAGCCATTATTAATAAAATTTTGTATCTGTAATAATATATCTTGCATCAACTGAGCATTATCCGGTTTTCTCATTTTATCAGGGCTGACTTAGATTAATTTACTCTTGCTAATTTCGTGTTAATAGCGGCTATTGCAGTTAACCATATATTTAACCTGTTTTTGCCATTACATTATCCTTATGAGTCCTGACTGTTTAGTTGTTAGTTTGAGCATTAAACTTTAACTTGGAATTTTACCTAACTCTTTTGTTTTGAACCTGGAACGTTGCAGGACAGTAGTGATTTTGGTGTTCTCCCTTGAAGTGTTCATTATCTATCTCTGTTCCGTACCATAAATTTGGCGACCTCTTATCAGGATATTCAGGATATTATCATAAGGATATTGCTTGATATTTTGTGACTGTGATTTATTCATGATGTCTACTATTACTACTCTTGATGAAGCCAAAGATTTTTTGTCAAATGTGCAAACAGTGTGTGATGTAGAAAACAGAACAAAGAATGAACTTAAGCTTGTTGCTCAACAACTGGGAATTGCTATTCGCTCTCATCATTCTAAAGATCAAATTGTTGACATAATTATTAAAAGCTTGTTTAATGTAACTCCTCCAGATGAGCAAACGCAGACTGAATTAGCTAAGTTACAGCTAGCCCTGCAGGAGCTCGTGCTAAGGAGGCTGAGTTTCAGGCACGTGAAAGGAGGCTGAGTCTCAAGCTCGTATTCAGGAGGCACAGGTACAGGCTCAGGCACAAAGTGAACTTGCTAGGATTCAGGCAGACCATGAGTATCGCATGAAACAAGGTGGAAGTGGATCACCCTAGCTCTGATGATTTTGATGTGGCTAAAAATGTTAAACTTGTCCCTCCTTTTAATGAATCTGATTTAACAAAGTATTTTCAGTTGTTTGAGAGGGTAGCTACAGGTTTTAATTGGCCCAAAAAGTATTGGCCAGTACTTCTTCAAACTGTTCTCACCGGTAAAGCTCAAGTAACTTATGCATCTTTGCCTCAGGATCAATCTGATAATTATCATGTAGTTAAGAGCTTGATTCTTAAGGCCTATGAGCTTGTTCCTGAAGCCTATAGACTAAAATTTAGGACAACTTATAAGCAAGATAAGCAATCCCATGTTGAGTATGAAAAAATCAAAGAAGATCTGTTAGAGCAGTGGTTAAATTCTAAGAATGTGGATTCTGATTTTGGTAAATTTAAGCAGACGATTTTGCTGGAGGACTTCAAAAGGTGTATTAATAAAGATGTAAGTGTATATCTTGATGAGAGAAGAATAGATAATTTGTCTGATGCTGCAGTTTTACCTGATGAATATGTTCTCACTCACAAGAGATATTCTAAAGATAAAAGGAAAGCTGAGAGTAAGTACGTTGCCTCTATTCAGAGTACAGGTAACAGGAAAGAGAATAAAGATGATGTTTCTCAGGAAGTAAATACCAGCTTCATCTCTAGATTTCAGAAAAGTAAATGTACTTATTGTAGTAAGCTTGGTCATACTACGGAGAAATGTTTCAGGAGACAGCGTGATGTGAACAAAAAGGAGTCTTTAAATATTCAGTCAATTGGTCTAGTGTCCACCCTTGAGAGTTCCCATTATTCTTTAACTGAGTTAACTGAACCTGCTTTGAGGGGTAAATTAAATCCTCATGATGAAGCTCCTCTTTTGAGCAGTAACGTGGGTGACACTTTCAAGAGTTCATGTGCTAATTTCCTGTCTGATGGTTTTGTCAGTCCTCTGGACAGTAATGACAGGAATTCAGTTAAAATATATCGTGATACAGGTGCTTGCCAATCCATTATGCTGACCAGTGTTCTAGGCTCTAATGTTAATTCCTCTGATGAAACTGTAATCTTACAAGGTGTAGGGAATAATTACTTCTCTGTCCCTCTGTGCAGAGTGAATTTAGAGTCTGGTTTTGTTAATGGTTCCGTTATGGTTGGGTTGGTTGAGACACTCCCAATGTCAGGTGTAACTTTCTTACTTGGAAATGATATTGGTGGAAGTCAAGTGTGTCCAGCTCCTCAGTTGTCTAGTGAGCCAGTGGCTGCGGCCCAGGATTGTGATGTCCCTGATGTGTTCCCTGCATGTGTTGTCACTAGGGCTAAGTCTAAAGTTACTGGTGGCTTAGAGGATAATGATGATGATGATGTTATCCTAGCTGACACTTTTCTTGCTAATTTGGACCACTCACCAGATGAGGCAGTACCCCGTAGTGTTGATAATTTGTCTCGTCAAGAGGTGGTTGAGTTGCAGGTTGCTGACCCTGAGTTGAAAGGTCTAGCTAACTCTGCTTGCAGTGAGGAAGAGTCAGCTGGTGCTTCTACTTGTTATTATATAAAGTCAGGGGTACTTATGAGGAAGTGGAGACCCCCAACAGCATCAGCCGATTGTGAATGGGAGGTTGTACATCAAGTTGTCATCCCTCGTGTTTGTAGGCAGGATATCATTAGAGTGGCTCATGATTCCAGTTTGGCAGGACACCTTGGAGCGAGGAAGATTGTGGCACGCATTTTGAAACACTTCTACTGGCCAGGTATCTTCAGGGATGTTTCCTGGTATTGTAAGTCTTGTCACACCTGTCAAGTTGTGGGGAAGTGTAATCAGACCGAAAAGGTTGCACCACTAGTTCCCATTCCTCCTTTTGAGGCGCCATTCACCTGCGTGTTGCTGGATATTGTGGGCCCTCTTCCTAAGACTTCTTCAGGATTTTCTTATGTGTTTACCCTGATTGATATGGCTACTCGTTATCCTGAAGCCATTCCACTTAGAAATATCTCAGAAGAACGTGGTTAAGGAAATGCTAGGGTTCTTCACAAAGTTTGGTCTACCCAAGGAGGTACAGTCAGACCGGGGAATTAATTTCATGTCAAATGTTTTCAAGCAGTCTCTGAAAGAGTTGGGCATCACCCAGATCTCGTCTTCAGCTTACCATCCCCAGACCCAAGGAGCGTTGGAGAGATATCATCAAACACTCAAATCGATGCTCAGGAAATATTGTTTGAACATTAGAAAGACTGGGATAAAGGTCTTCCATTCGTTGTATTTGCCGCAAGAGAATCTCCAAATGAATCACTGGGCTTCTCACCTTTTGAACTACTGTTTGGCCATGAAGAAAGAGGACCCCTTAAGCTAATCAAGGAATGCTGGCTGTCGGAGGAAGATGACGTCAACCTGCTGGAGTATGTGATGAAGTTCAAAGAACAGCTGTCCACTGCTTTACAGCTGGCGAGAGAGAATTTAGGAGCTGCTCAGGAGAAGATGAAGACTTGGTATGATAAGAAGTCCAGGTTACGCCACTTTCAGCCAGATCAGGTTTTGATTCTTGTACCGGTGCATGGGCAACCTCTTCAAGCCAAGTTTAGTGGTCCTTATTTCGTGGAGAAGAAACTCAGTGATGTCAACTATGTCATCGCCACACCAGATCGTAGAAAGAACAAGCAACTTTGTCACATCAACATGCTAAAATTATATCACAGGCGAGACGAAAATAACCCAGTCTGCACTGTAGCTGTTCCACCCGAGTCTGCAAGTGAAGCTCTCCCATGCAGTATGATCCTGAGGGATAGTTTGGGGAAGAGCTGGCGAGAGAGAATTTAGGAGCTGCTCAGGAGAAGATGAAGACTTGGTATTATAAGAAGTCCAAGTTACGCCACTTTCAGCCAGGAGATCAGGTTTTGATTCTTGTACCGGTGCATGGGCAACATCTTCAAGCCAAGTTTAGTGGTCCTTATTTCGTGGAGAAGAAACTCAGTGATGTCAACTATGTCATCGCCACACCAGATCATAGAAAGAACAAGCAACTTTTTCACATCAACATGCTAAAGTTATATCACAGGCGAGACGAAAATAACCCAGTCTGAACTGTAGCTGTTCCACCCGAGTCTGCAAGTGAAGCTCTCCCATGCAGTATGAGCCTGAGTGATAGTTTGGGGAAGAATCCTGATATCATGAATGATCTCCAGACTAAGCTTTCTCCTCTAGCTCCCGAGGAAAGGCAGGAGTTTTCGGCATTACTGCAGGAGTACCCGCAAGTGTTCCGTGCCACTCCAGGAAGAACCACTGTGTTGATGCATGATGTCGATGTTGGAGACGCAAAGCCAATTAAACTGCCTCCTTACCGTGTGAACCCAGTGAAAGTTCCTCTCATCCAGAAGGAGCTTGGCTACCTGTTCGATCACAAGATGATTGAGCCCTGTCAGAGCGAGTTGAGTTCTCCTGTCACTCTAGTCCCTAAGCCAGGTGGGTCACAGTGGCTTTGCATCGACTACAGACGTGTTAATCAGATAACCAAAACAGACACTTACCCTCTCCCTCTCGTGGAAGTTTGCATAGACAAGATCGGAAAGGCTAGGTACATAAGTAGTTTGATTTGTTAAAGGGATACTGGCAAGTACCTATGACTGAACGTGCTAGGGAGATCTCATGTTTTTTAACACTAGGAAAGACTTTTGCATGTTCTCTAATGCCATATGGTATGAAGAATGCACCAGCCACATTTCAGAAGCTAATGAATGTTGTAACAGAGGGTTTGGCAGGGTGTGTTGTTTATATTGATGATGTATTAATCTTCAGTGACAACTGGAAAGATCACCTATGCCATGTCAGTAAATTTCTTGAGCGTTTGTTCAGGCTAATCTTGTAGCTAATTTATCAAAGTGTGAGTTTGGTCAAGCTAAAGTTCAGTACCTTGGGTACGTAATTGGTGATGGACATGTTGCACCACCAGGAGCTAATGTTCAGGTTATAAGTGATCTTCCCAGACCTAAAAGTAGGAAAGAGCTACAAAGATTTTTGGGAATGGTAGGTTATTACAGGAGATTTGTTCTTAACTTTTCAATTCTTGTATCACCACTTACAGACCTACTGAAAAAGGGAGTTAAATTTGTCTGGACCGATGACTGTGAATCCTCTTTTAGCAAACTTAAAGCTATCCTATTAAGTCAGCCAGTGCTCGCTACTCCAAATTTTGCTAAGCCTTTTAAGATGGCTGTTGATGCAAGTGATACAGGAGCTGGGGCTGTTTTGCTGCAGAAGGATGATCAGGGTATTGAATACCCTGTATCTTATTACAGTAAGAAGTTCACTCCACGTCAAAAGAATTACTCAACTATTGAGAAAGAGCTTTTGGCCTTGATTTTGGGTTTACAGCATTTTTCATTTTATTTGTGTTCTGGTTTTGACCCCACAGTCATTTATACCGATCATAACCCACTGAAATTCCTTAGTAAGTTTAAAGATAAAAATCAGAGATTGACAAGATGGAGTCTACTTCTTCAGGAGTATTCATTAGACATACAACATATCAAGGGGAAAGAAAATGTTATTGCAGATTGCTTATCTAGACTTTAGATTGTTTTAGAGTAATAAGAAATTTCCTTTGTAAATTTCTTTTTCTCTGTGGGGAGGTGTTACATAGCCTATGATTTCATCATCCTTTGTATAATTCTAACGTAGAGTATGCTGCATGTTTGATCACGATTCGCCTCGTGGCTTCCATAGTGCGTGTTCTACCTCACTCCCCCCCTCCTCCCTTATAGTAGAGTAAGTCGTTCTTTCTGTTGTTCAGAGCAGGAGTGTCAACTCTTTGTCCCCTATGGCTTCATTTGCGCGTCCTTCTTACAAGTTGTATCAAGCTCTGCCGGCCCCTATATAATGAGCTCAGTCTCTGCATTAATTGCCACTTAGATCTACTCCTCATTTTGTTCACATCTCTGTCCTCCCCTGTACAGTTGTTATTTTTGTGAGTGCTCAGGAAGTCTCCAACCATCTAGCTGCTGTGTAATTGGAATATAAGTGTTATTACATTTTTTCTTGTACTGTATAGCATTAGGTGTTAATTCGTAGGCCTGGTAAGGTTTTGTGATTCATGTAAAGTTCATATTGTCAGCCATTATTAATAATATTTTGTATCTGTAATAATATATCTTGCATTAACTGAGCATTATCCGGTTTTCTCATTTTATCAGGGCTGACTTAGATAAATTTACTCTTGCTAATTTCGTGTTAATAGCGGCTATTGCAGTTAACCATATATTTAACCTTTTTTTGCCATTACATTATCCTTATGAGTCCTGAATGTTTAGTTGTTAGTTTGAGCATTAAACTTTAACTTGTAATTTTACCTAACTCTTTTGTTTTGAACCTGGAACGTTGCGGGACAGTAGTGATTTTGGTGTTCTCACTTGAAGTGTTCATTATCTATCTCTGTTCCGTAACACTGTGTATTGTATAAATGAAGTAACTATTCAACTCACTGAATTCTACCGTGGTGGGAATGGTGGTGGTGGTGGTGAATGGTGTAGTCAGGCACGGGTTGATTGACGTGACGTGGTGTTCTCACCAAATGCTTAGCACAGCAATGTCGACTGCCCACACTGGTAGCTGTGGTGAGTAAATGAGTAATGATGAGTAATGTTGAGTAACGATGAGTGAGGTGAGTGGCGAGTGAGGGCTCTGGTATCTGTTCCGTAACACTGTGTATTGTATAAATGAAGTAACTATTCAACTCACTGAATTCTACCGTGGTGGGAATGGTGGTGGTGGTGGTGAATGGTGTAGTCAGGCACGGGTTGATTGACGTGACGTGGTGTTCTCACCAAATGCTTAGCACAGCAATGTCGACTGCCCACACTGGTAGCTGTGGTGAGTAAATGAGTAATGATGAGTAATGTTGAGTAACGATGAGTGAGGTGAGTGGCGAGTGAGGGCTCTGGTATTTGCTGTCGTCATCACCCATGCATCAGCGTGGTGATGGAGATGGAGGGTGGCTGGAGAGAAAGGCGGGGTTAGGTGGGGATTGTTGTGGTTGTGGTTTATGAGTTAACTCTCGGTCCTTTCTTATTGTGATTTACTTGCTGTTGGATGAAGAATGCCGCTACTTGTAGGTGCGTGTAGAAGATTATAGAGATGTTCCATAGACATGTTACTTGTACTTAATTGTTGGACTTGTTTTTTCTTACTCGTATCTCGTTCTTCTTGCTGATTACTTGCTTGTGGTTACATGATCATAGAAATGTAGGCTTATAGGCTCGTAGAATCGTAGGCTCGGAAGCATGGCTCATATGTTCGCGGCCACCGAAATAATATATCAGACTTGTAATTGATTACATCGTAGTCATAGCCGAGCTGTAGGTAACAGTGAGTAGACTTTGTAAGAGATAACCTCAGTTCATTTGTAGTCGATGATGGGAGAAGTTAAAGATGAGTCTGGGGATGATAGTAGTTTTATTCTCTTCAAAAGGGAAAGCTCAAGATTAACAATGAGTGTATTACACAAGAGCGTTTATATGCTAGCTAATTTCTCGCAGCCCACCATGCCTCTCTCTCTCTCTCTCTCTCTCTCTCTCTCTCTCTCTCTCTCGACCTCCCTTCTCGCTCTCTCTTCTCCAGCCTCCTAACTCTTCTGGCTTCTTCTCGCTTCACTCTCGTATAGGTGAGCTTCTGTCATGTGGGTTATATGGTTGTCGAATGTTCTAGAAGCCTGTGTGTGTGTGTGTGAGTATGTGTGTATGATAGCTTCCAGTCACACCTTGCTGTCTAGCATTCCTGAGAGAGAATTTTGCCAACACATTTCCTTCAGCTTCTAGCATATGACTTTCATTTAACCTCTAGAATACCTATGTATGTGTTATGATATTGTAGAGTCCTGACAGGAATGCCCTTTCTTAGTGAAGGGGTTATTGAGGTGTCTGGCTAACCTGCCCGATTCTAAATGTCTCTCCAAAGGACACTTAAATTGCCTGTAGACAGATACAGCCTATTAAACAGACGTCACCTATCCAGTGTTCTGAAACATGATTCCCAAGTTAAGAAGAACGGGCAAAAACAATCAACCTTTTCTGTTGTTTGACCTTTCAACCTTTTCTGTTGTTTGACCTTTCATGTTCTTTGTCTTTCTATGTTATTTCATTATGCTTTAGGACTGACTTCTTGAACAGATGTACTTATATACAGCTGTCACTATCCTCTTCAGTAGGAATGCCTTCCCTATGTTAGATAAGTTTGTTTACGAGTATTAGATCTAAAAACGAATTAATCTAACAGGACAGCGTATTCAAGAGGCTAAGATGACCTGGGAACGAAATGTGTCAAATAATGTAGGCGCCTCGAAGCGGACTTTAATTTTGGAAATGTTATGTTCCATTTTCTTTACCTGGTCACTTTTGGAGGCTTGTTAGCATTCGATTATTTTTCCGCCATAAATACCGTCGATTCGGTGATAGCTGTCACTTCAATCTTTTTTACTTCCAAGTGTTTTTATTCAGTTCAAGAGAGGCTGTTTTAACTCGTGGGTTTTTGGATATACAGTAACTTTTTTTTCTTATCCTCTTCACTTGTGTGAGGTTCTCCTACTCAGAATAAAATCATCTGGTAGCAACAGGAGTGAAATAAAATACATAGTCGTGGTGACTGGGATAAATATTAATACGGAACGGTTTTGGAATGCAGGCAAGGATAGGACAAGGAAGGGTGTAAGCGGGGAAGATAAGGGAGGATGAGACTGGAGGACAGGCAGAGTGAGGCGGGGATGGGCAGACAAGTGGATAGGCAAGGAAGAAAATATAGGGTGAAGTTGAAGAATTGAGACAAGAAGGTAAGAAGGGCAGATACGGTCAAAATAATTGGATAGCAGGGTGAAGCAGGTAAACAAGCAGGAGGAGACAGGGAGGTAAGAAGGAAGGAATAGGGAGAGAAGGGTATTGAGAAAAAGAGTGAAAGAGAAAGGAAAGAAATCAAGAAAGGCAGAGGGGGTAAGGCAGATAGAGGTATAGCCTATTCGATCCCACCTGAGAAGAGAGGAGCCTAAGCTTTTGAAAGCTGGCACCTGATTTGTTGTCCGAGTGCATTCATAATTAACGACGCATTTGAAATTATTTTTATTAAATGGGTTACATTAAACGTTTAGTGAGAAAATTGCCCATATAAAACATTAGGCCTATAAATAGTTATCTGCATCGATTGATTTTAAAACGGGCCTTGCAATGTTAATCAGATGGCCTCATGGATATCTTCGAAATTTTGAATTCTTAGGACAAATCTAAACACGTTCAGGTAAAGTTTTACAAGTACCTTGATTTTCTCCCCCATGTCCGGGCAAATTAAGGTAAATTATCTCATTACTGCGACATTATGTAAAATCTGACCTAGTAAAACATCCGAATTCCAGTGAAATAAGACTGATAGACACCGGTGAAGAAGATATACGTCACAGTCACTTTTAAATATCCCACAGCCGACACCTTGTAGCAGCTTTGTTACACATTCCCAACCAGGAGGGACTCGGAGAAGGGTATTGTTTTCACTCGGTTTGTCTGTTTGTTTGTATGTCTGTCTCTCTGTTGACAACTTTACGCAAAAACGACTAGTGCAATTTTGACAAAAATTACAGGGATGATGGGCTGTGACTTTCTGATCACCGGTTTAAATTTTGGAGAAAATTGGGCCAAGGCCCAGGCTATATGCCCTGAAAATGTAAAACATTAAATCGTTTTTCGCCACAACTCCTTTCAAATTCGTCATATCGACATGAAACCAAAACCTAAAGGTGCATCTTTCAATTTGCATCCTATGACATGTCTCATTACATCACGGGGCTCACCCCTCAGAGTAGCAGTAGGGGGGTTCATTGTCAGGTCGGTCGGGTCTAAACCATTAAATGGCCATAAAATCGTCAATTTTTTTTTTATGCGAGAAAGAACGAACCAAAGGCCATGAGCCCCAGTAACAGTTCCCTCCAAGAGAAGAACAAAATACAATATAGAGCCAAATTCAAGATCCGATCATTTTGAGATGCCTGGACACACTGCGTTTGAAAGACTGGAGATCATAGGCAGCAGGAAATACAGACTGAGGGAGACAGTTCCAGAGCTGACCTGTTGCATAAATGAAAGACTGGGAGTAACGGTTAACTCTTGCATTAGAGAGTTGGACAGAAAAAGGATGAGAGTTTGCTGCCAGACGGGTGCTACGCGCCCGTCATAGACGTGGAGGAATGCAAGCAGACAGTTCAGAGGAGCAGTGACCATTAAAGTAGCGATAGAAAAGAGATAAAGATGCAACAGTGCGGTGAAGAGACAGAGGTTGAAGGGAGTCAGTAAGAGGAGGAGAGTTAATGAGACGAAAAGCCTTTGACTCCACCCTATTGAGAAGAGCTGTATGTGGGGAGCCTCCCCACACGTGAGAGTTGTACTCCACACAGGGGCGGATAAAACCCCTGTATAGAGTCAACAATTCTGCAGGGGTAAAGAAAGAGCGGAGTCGGCTTAGCACACCCAATCTCTTGGAAGCAGATTTTACAAGAGATGTAATATGATCTTTCCAAGATAAGTCCCGAGTAAATGAAACCCCAAGCATGTTCAAGGATGATGCAGGATTAAGCTGAATATTATTAAACATTAGTGGGTATACCTGTGGAAGATTTTGTCGGGTTGATAGGTGTAAGAACTGAGTCTTAGATGCATTAAAGACAACCATATTATTTTTACCCTAGTCAGAGATACGAGCCAAATCAGACATTAGGTGTGCCAAAGCCTCATCCCTTGTTTTTGAAGTAACTGTTGAGATGGGCGTTGCGGGAACCGAATGGAAAGGTGAAGGGTGGAGTCATCAGCGGTTGAGTGGATAGGGTTAGATGTACAACTTAGAAGGTCATTGATGAATAAAAGGAAGAGAGTTGGTGATAGGACAGAGCCCTGAGGAACACCACTGTTGATAGATCTAGGAGAAGAACGATGGCCGTCTACAACAGCGGCTATAGAACGACCAGAAAGGAAGCTAGCGATGAAGGCACAGATAGAAGGATAGAAACCGAAGGAAGGCAATTTGGAAATTAAAGATTTATGCCAGACTCGATCGAAAGCCTTTGAGATGTCAAGTGCAATGGCAAAGCTTTCGCCAAAGTCCCGAAAGGAGGATGACCAGGAGTCTGAAAGGTAGGTGAGAAGATCGCCAGTGGAGCGTCCCTGACGGAACCCATACTGACGATCGGAAAGAAGGTTGTGATAGGAAAGATGCCTTAAAATTTTTCTATTAAGAATTGACTCAAAAACTTTTGAAATACAGGACGTTAAAGCAATTGGACGATAGTTGGAGGGTTGGGAGTGGTCACCCTTCTTTGGGACTGGCTGAATGAGAGCAAAATTCCAGCAAGAAGGAAAGGTACAAGTTGACAGACAAAGACGAAAGAGTTTGCCTAGGCAGGGTGTAAGCACAGAAGCACAGTTCTTGAGAACAACAGGAGGGACCCCATCAGGCCCATATGCCTTGTTAGTACTGAGGCCAGTGATGGCAGAAAATACATCAACTGAAGAAATTTTAATGTCAGCCATGAGGAAGTCAGAGGGGGGAAGTGATGGAGGAACAGCACCGGAATCGTCTAAGGTAGAATTGGAGGAGAAAGTCTGTGCGAAGAGATCTGCTTTATCAGTAGAAGAAATAGCTACAGAACCATCAGAGTAGAAAAGAGGAGGGAAGGATGATGAGGTAAAGTTGTTAGAAAGATTTTTGGCAAGATGCCAGAAGGAGCGGGAAGAATTCGAGTTGGAGAGTTGAGAGCATTTAGTATGGATGAAATTATTTTTAGTAGAGCGAAGAACAGACTTAGCACGATTCTGGGCAGAAACGTAAAGATGATGTGATCCAGGGGTGGGTTGGCTCCGGTACCTTTTGTAGGCCCTCTCCTTGTTGCGGACAGCATTAGAACAAGCGTGATTAAACCAAGGCTTTCTTGCGTTAGTCAAAGGATATGAGAAAGGAATGTATGCTTCCATGCCCGAGAGAATAACCTTCGTAATGCGCAAGGCACACTCAGATGGCTCACGGCCATGGAAGCAATAATCATTCCAGGGAAAATCAAAGAAGTACTGCCCGAGGGCCTCCCAGTCTGCAGCTCCAAAATGCCACAGACGACGTTTCCCTGGAGGGTCCACAGGCCGTACCGGAGTGATAGGACAGGTTAAGGTAATAAGGTTGTGATCGGAGGAGCCCAACGGAGAGAAAAGATTAACAGAGTAAGCAGAAGGATTAGTTGTGAGGAAGAGGTCAAGTATGTTGGAGCTCTCTCCAAGGCGGTCAGGGATACGGGTAGGGTGCTGTACAAGCTGCTCTAGGTCATTAAGGATAGAAAAGATGTAAGCTTGTTCACCAGGTGGATCCGTGAAAGGAGAGGAGAGCCAAAGGTGGTGGTGAACATTGAAATCTCCAAAATTTGTTATATGACATCTTTGACTAGATATCCTGGTGTGTTTATATGCAGCGCCAGTATGACTGCCGAGGACGGGTTTGCTGTGCCTTGGCACCGCCTCTTGTTGTAAATTGTAACTAGATATTCAAAAATAAAACGACATAATACTCACGATGCGAAAGCAGAAAGCATATTGCAAACTGATGCTCATGTTGAAAGCGTAATGCAAACTGATGCTAAAGTTAAAAGCATAATGCATACTGATGTGAATGATGAAAGCACAATGAAAACTGATGCGACAGCAAAACGCCCTCAAGTAACGTCAAATATTCGTCTGCTTAGTCAAGTGGGACATCCCACGAGCGTCACCCCCCCCCCCCGTGTCAACCGATCATCAAAGTTTTGGGAAAATTTCATATTTCATTGGAATTCGGATGTTATACTTGGTTAGATCTTACATAATGTCGCAGTAATGGCAAAATTTTATTTGCCTGGACATGGGAATGGGGTGAATCAAGGTACTCGTACAACTTTACCTGGACGTGCTTTGATTTGTCTCGAGAATTCAAAATTTCACACGTATCTAGGCCATCTGATAAACTTCGGAAGGCCCCTTTTTTAAATTAAACTATACAAATAACTATATATAACTATGTTTTGTTCGGCCTGTGTGTGTGTGTGTGTGTGTGTGTGTGTGTGTGTGTGTGTGTGTGTGTGTGTGTGTGTGTGTGTGTGTGTGTGTGTGTGTGTGTAAACAAATAACTCAAAGTTTTTATCTGATTTCGACGAGTTTATCAGAGCGTGGGCGGGTTTATTAGGGCGTGGGCGTGTTTTATCAGGGCGCGGGCGGGTTTTGGGGTAATGTTTTCGTTAACCGTTATTGTAACCCATATATTATTGTTTTTAATTGCACTGCAAAATGCATGCAATCGGACACCCAATAGGTTGCCAGCTCTCAAAAGCTAAAGGCTCTTCTCTTCTGATGTGATCGAATAGGCCAGCGTTTCTTAACCTGGGGTGCAAGCACCCCCAAGGGGTGCTGAAATCAATTTTAGGAGGTGCTGGATAATGCTGCATTATATTTTTTCTTACTGGATTTGCTTAGTATTGGCATCCTTTATTTTTTTTATTTTTTTTTTTTTTGAGACAGTATAAAATAAACTGTCAGGCAGTGCTTCACTTTAACCCTGCAGTAGTGTAGCAACTGCAGTCCCAGTAATCAGATGTAGAGGGGTGCTGGACTGACACCTTATTACAAGGGGGGTGCTGAAGTCGGAAAAGGTTAAGAAACGCTGGAATAGACTATAGTAAGGAAGAGGGAGTAAGGCGGACGGAATGAAGTAGGGAAAGCCAGCGGGGAGGAATAGGGAGCAAGAAACAAGGAGTGAGGCAAAGGGTGTAAAGTAGAGGGAGTAGGGCAGAGGATGGATGTCAGAGAGGGTAAGGCAGAGGGTGTATGGCAGATGATGCATGTCAAAGAATGTAAGGCCGCAGTAAGGAAAGGGATTTAAGGCAGCGGGTGTATGGCACAGGGAGTAAGGCAGAGGGTGTGTTGCAAAGGAAGTAAGGCTGAAGAAGTGAGGAAGAGGATTTAAGGCTGATGATATATTCGTATGAGAGGATGACGAAGATGGTGTAAGGCAAAGGGTTTTATGGCAGAGGAAGTAAGAGGAGAAGTAAGGCAAAGGTGCTGTAGCCGACGGTGTAGGGAAGAAGGATTAAAGCAGAGGGAGTGAGAGAGAGAGAGAGAGAGAGAGAGAGAGAGAGAGAGAGAGAGAGAGAGAGAGAGAGAGAGCAGGGGGTGTAAGACAGAGGGAGTAAGGTAGAGGGTACAAGCTAATGGAATAATGTGGACTGAATAAGGCAGTAAAAGATGCGTAGGGGAACATGACCTAAAAGGAGAATTTATTATTAGACGACTGCACCACTACCATATCATCAAACAGGTGTTTGCTACCTGTAACCGGTTCTATTCTGCTCCGGAGAGAGATCTCATAGAGAAATGGAGAGAAACATCTGCATCACTGCTGGTTCCCATCAGAAGCATTTATATCATTTTAGGAGAGACCCTTATCAGTAAAAATGTTAATGAAGGTTTTATTTGGATCTACCTAATCGAAAAGTCTTGCTTAATTTGAAAGTAAGCGTGGGCTTGTAACAAGAATAAAATAAACATTTCATCTGAATAGCGAATATAAATGGGTAACTTAGGCAAATAACGATGATGTGTGTTATGATAAAAGTGGGAAAAGACTGTTTGGTCGGGTTTCGCGGAAGGCTGTCGTTCCCTCTGCATGGGTATTAATTACGGGTTATTGTATAGCATTTCGGTCACACGAACAAGTGAATGGTAGCCTTTATTAACACGAAAATTTATCCAGCACAAATGTGTGTGTGCGAGGGGGGGGGGGTCATTTTTGCGACCTTACCCGATAGGACAAGGCAATAGTATGTAGAATTCTTGATGTGGGTTGAATAAATCTATTATGATTTTCTTTATGGTGCAAAATGTAAATGTAAAGCACCTTCCCTCTCTCTCTCTCTCTCTCTCTCTCTCATTTTTTGAAGTTACAGTAATAGGTACGGTATGTATTGTCCCACTTTCTATGAAAGGTTAAGTCTGAATAAATATTTTCCATGTTTTTTTTCTTCGTTACGATATTCTTTTGTTCTCAAATGATCTATTTATCGCTGTGTCGCCGTCTGTCTCTGAATATGTCTTTCAAACTTTTCTGTGTTTGCTTCTGTGCGCTGTGGAAAATGAGGGGTGTGTTACTCATTGTTTTAAACGGAGACCTCTGGAACAAAAGATATCTGAAGCAGATAACTGTTGCCTTGTTAAATCTAAAGAAACGTTTCAGTTGACACTAATTGTGAAAGGTAATAGGAGTACGATATTAATCTGCAGTGTGTACGAATAAAAGTCATCATGGGAACGTAAGAAGAGTAAACGCACTCGTGAAGGTAGTTGCTGGTTGAATCATGTTATTCTTGAATACTGACTCACACAAAAAGAGTACTCACAGAGTGCAACATCTGCGCACCACAAATCTGTCTTGGGGTCCACTGTTTGACTTTGTCCCGAGACGTTGATTAGTCACTGATTGTTCTTACAACCGATTTGCTTTAAACTGGCCTTGTCCTCAAGCATTCCACAGTATGCAGCCCGAGTCAGATCAAAACGCTTTCAGAAAATTCAATCAGTTAATCCTTGGCTGATTCTCAATCACTCCAAGAAGTTCTGTCCAGTTGGATTAAAATCTTTTTGAGCTACAAGGTCAAACATTTTACCTTGTTCGGTTATTTTGACCTTTGAATGTTTATTCTCAGTCACATCCCTCCATGACTGTTATAACCTGAAAACTTCAACAAGATTTACTGTAAATAGGGTAAAACTGTGTAGGTGAAAATATATACAGCTTTTTTAAGAACTAATTTATTTTTTTATCCTTAATCACTAAAATTTATTGCAAGATCCATTTATACCATGCACCGTTGATTGTTTGAAGACATAATACCAGAAAAATATGGAAGAATTAGGACTGGAAGTTGAAAATCACAAATCACTCGCAAGTCTTGATTAAAGGCCCTGAAGCGTTTCGTAAATACCTACGTTTTCTACTTGTAAAAACAGACTAAAATATGAATCATTAAACATCCTTCTGTTCAAGCCCGACCATGGGATGCCTGATGGATTTTTACAGATCTCGGTATCTTGTGTATTCTTTTGGAATGTCTGAGTGATTGCTATGTTAGTTACTCATGTACGTGTTTGGGCTTATCCACTTTCCGCATAATTGGTAAAGTACTGACACTCCATTTATCTAAAATTCACTTTGGGCACGTAATTGCTATATTGTCTCCTGAATTTCAATCCGGTGGCGCGGTTCGCTGTAATTTGATGAATTTCTTTTCATTTATACAGCTATCTGTTTTCACAATTAACTTCCAGCTGAAGGAAATTTTCGATATGCAGCGAAATATAGATAAGGTAAATGTAGGGGTCCAGTAGTGGCCCATGCAACAGGCGTTCATAGTGTTTTTGGTACAGTGGAGGAAGAGATGAAATGTATCTGGCGTCATCGGTATGTCAGTAGTTTGGGTCGTGGAATTTGAAAGGTGCCCTCAAATCATTCTGCCTTGAGTCTGTCTCTAGAAGATTCGAAGCTACGCATGCAAGATGGATAGTGTGTTTTTTTTCACTTGGATTTACAAATTGCTGAACACCGCGCCATCTCTACACCACAAAGCTTCTCTAAATTGAGTTTTAGCTACCAGTAGAAGCCCTGAGAGGTACTTCGCTCTTGATAGTAGCAACATTATGCATTAAATGGAGGGCACTATCTTGGTACTTCATATTTCAGATCTCTTGTGAATTATATTAAGAGCATCTTATCTTCCTCAAAACCCTTGATACAGTATATGTCAGACTTTACAGACAGAATTCTTGAAATATAAAACTAAAAAAAAAATAAGCTGAGAGGCTGAACTCCATCAGCCCGCTAAAAATGCAAATGAAGCCTGAGTGGTGAAAAGCCAAGTGAGTGGATATGAGGCTGGAGGTACCAGATGTAGTGAGGAAAAGGCAGTGATAACCCTGCCGTGTCCTGTGACCTTCGTGGCTTACGGGCCGCACTGGCCTTTCATTCATTTAATTTATTATGGCGAAAGCATTAGCTATTGCTGGCAGCTGATGCATCCTAACCTTTTTTGGGCTGTTAAGAAGAAATCTCAAAGATTCAATTGATGACCATGATGTGGCTGACCCAGAAATAGCTTTTAGTCTATCAGTTTGTTATTTCGTGCTGTAGCAACCACACTTATGGACTAAGTTTGACAAATTAAGTGTCAAATTAATCGACTCTAGTCAAAGGTGTGCTCTTAGTAGTCGACACACTCAGTTCAACCCAAGGATCGCAGAGACATAAAAGTGGTCTTGGCCATTCTGGTTGAAACTTCCCTCTTACGTCATAAATATGTTATACTTAGCAACACCTAGCTAGCCAATAATCACCTGTCCCCTCCCCCCAGGTCTTGCCGTTCTCAGGCCACCCACATACCCACATATTACAGTTCCTTAGCAAAGCTTGTGTGTGTGTGTGTGTGTGAGAGAGAGAGAGAGAGAGAATATATATATATATATATATATATATATATATATATATATATATATATATATATATATATATATATATATATATATATATATATATATTGTTATTGTTATGAGATGAGAGTAGGCAACACTAGATAACTAAATCTGACTGCATAAGAAAATTGAGACAAACAATCAGAGTGAAAGGAAATGATCAAATGATTAATTAATGAAAAATAGTAAAAAAAAAAAAAAAAACACTAACTCCAATATTGCAACACAGGTCCGAAAGTAAATGAAATTAGCTGACGTTAGCAAGGGCAAAATAAACACAATGAATAATATCTAATAAAATACAAGCTAATAATATTCCCAAAATTTACAATGAGATAATAAAATACAAAAGAATGAGAAAAACAAGCCACCTGATAATACCCTGGATAATCACACTAAAGTCTGGGAATAATCTTGCCAGACAAAAGAAGTAAAATCATAAAAACAAAGATAACTGAACTGTACTCTATAATTGCCACAAATAATAATAATACAGCAACAATAATACTTGTGATTGGATGCTGATGCAAAGTGAAAAATGTCCAGAAATATATACAACAAAGATACTGCTTCTCCTCCCTCTCTTATCTCCAGTCTAAACACTCCCTCTCTCGATACCAATCTCACAAAAACTCTCTCTCCATCCAAAATCCCCCCCTTAAATGTCTTCCGGCCGTGTGCCTACATTAGCTCGCAGCTGCAGGCCAGAGGAGAAATATACAGAATATATTTAAGTGAATTAATTTCTCCCCCATACTCCAAACGTTATAAAAATCACTGGTGAATACAAATCTATATGTCGCCAGTTTCGCTCCACCGGAAGTCACTGATATTACAAACAACTTTAGTCACACCCGCGTCGAGAGAGCAAACAGAATTAAGTAAGATTTTATAAATGTGTGCATGCTAAACACAAAATAACTTGATAGCTAGTACATGTGTGTGGATGCTAGTGTACATAGCATCGATGGACACATCTCGCTTGGCAACATGCATGCATTATCCACACACGTATAATATACACAATGTTTACACAAAAATATATATTACACATGCACGTAACACGCCCACACCTAAGAAAGAATTTTCTCTTGGGAAAATTCGTTCTTAAGGACGTGACAGACAATCAGCGATGATATTGTCAACATCCTTAATATGTCTAACATCCAAATGAAACTGTTGAAGGAAGAAACTCCAACGTGTCAATCGCTGATTCTTCATCTTCAAATTATTCAGAAATTTGAGTGGGTGATGATCAGCATACACAATGACAGTAGATCAAAACGCAGGGACAAGGGTCCCACCATATCAATAATTCATTCATTCATTGCCAGACGCCATGTATCCCTGACGGGGTGGCCAAGGGCTTAGAGTTAATTGTTTTACAGGGAGGAGCACTAATCCTCCACCAACCCCACTTGACACGTAGGGATGCCAACGGCATCTGGTGTTCCCAGGCGGTCACCCATCCAAGTACTAACCAGACCCAACGTTGCTTAACTTCGCTGATCAGACGGGAAGCGGTGTACTCAACGTGGTATGGCCGTTGGCATATCAATAATAAACTTGGAAAAAGGGGATCAATGGCAGGAATAGGGACAAGAGGGGCTTTAGGGACGGACTGATCTGGCCTACTCACAATTTGACAGATATGATAATGTTTGACAATATTAGCCACATCTGCTGCCATGCAGGGCCAGTTGAACTCCACACGCAGCCCCTCCATGGTCTTCCTTACACTCATGTGACCTACAAATGGAGTAGAATGGGCCAGTTGAATTAAATCCTGCCTGCACACATTTGTGCTACGACATCCCACCATTTACATTCACATGTGGAGGTCTCCACCGTCTCCACAAATCTCATCTTTCACATAAAAACATCCACCCTTTTCCTCAAAAGCATCCACCGCACACAACTTCAACCTCTGAATCTCTTGGTCTCCAGACTGCAACTCATTTAACTTCTCAATGTTCACCTCCCCCAACGGAACAGGAGGAATATCTTCCAAAGAACCCATCAACGTATCTGCCAAAGATCTCATTGTCCGATTGTTTCGTGTCCTCCGACGTAGGACTAACTGTTGCCTGGTACGATAATGCTGGGCACACTACAAGCAACTTTCTCCTGTCGACTCTGCACGTGTCATGGGCCTAGTCACTGAACAAACTGGGAATACCTCTGCATCATTGGGATCAACCTGCGGGGGAACTTCGGGCACTGGCACCTCTGACAAAACTGGAGTGGTGATCTCCTCACCTCTCACCAGGTCATTGCCAATTATTAAATCAACATCACTCTCTGGTAAATAATCTGCTACACCCAGACGTGTCGATCCATCAAAAACTGACATTTAACCTCACAAGAAACTAGCGGCAGAGTCTTTGCATCTGTTTCTCTCCTAATCAGAACAAACTCTCCTCCTGCAACATCAAAAACTTTTTGTCATTAGCCACAAAGAAATTGAAGAACATGTGTCACGAAGAATGTATACAGGCTGCTGCACGCCATTCAGCTTCACAGAACCAGAATACAGGTAGGGAGCATACGAAGGACCAGGGGCAACACTGCTCGTTACTGCATGTACCACACCTGAAGCAGTGTGCTTCAACAGAACTGTGACCTTCTTCCCACCTTCCGGAACAACATTAACCCTTGAAGGGGGTAAAACATCAGTTTCCCTGACTAAAAACTGGGGAACCAACTGAAGGGGTAACCAAGGGAGCTCCACACAAACAGAGCTCACTGGCTTCACAACACCTGACTATAGCCAGCATCTATCCACAGTGTGACCTGGCCTCTTGCAATGTGAGCAAGTAAATGGGTGGCGTGTAGGTTTTAGGGAAATGTGAGGTGTATCAGGTTTAGGTGTGAGTAATTCGTGGAGTTGGGCCTCTGTGATGGTTGTTTGGGGAGCTGAGAGGGGTAACACTTCCTTACCCTTTTTCAAATTCTTAAACAGTAAGTAATCACCTACATAAACCGCAGCTTCAGCAGCATTCTTAACTTTCTTATCAGCAAGGTAAGTTCTTAAATCTGCATCAATCTTCTCAAGGAAGTTCTCGAGGATAACAAGTTCCTTAAGCTTAACACAAGATTCTGAGACATCCTCACTTCGCATTAATTGATTAAAAGCATCAGCCATCTGCCTACTGAAATCTACAAAGTGTCATGAGGGCGCTTCCTACAATTACTAAATTTTTGTCTGTAAGCTTCAGGTCTCATCTCGTATGCATGCAGTATGTCTTTCTTTAATACCTCGTAATCCTGTGATTCTTGGTGGCTAAGACTGTCATAGGCCTTCAGCGCTTTATTTTTTATTACTGTCTGAACTAGAGTTGCCCAGTTGTCTCTGGGTCACTTGTTACTTGTAGCAATCTTCTCAAATCGGTCAAAGAACTCCAGGACTAAGTACTCATCGAATGGGGGAAATAATTTAGTCAGTTCAACGGCTCTAAATTCTGAATAACAATGGGGAAAATTACTTGAGCACTTGGGCAATACATACGTATTTCATAGTTAAGCTTCATCTGTTCCGGTTTACTATTCTCTTCCTCCTTCTTGTCCGTCTGAAGCTGTAGCTTAAGCTGTAACATCTTATACTCATGATCGCGCATAGCCTGCTCTGCATCAATAAATTCTTTCTGCTGGATGACAGTGTCCTCAACTAAACTATCAAGGGATGAATGAACTCATCCAGAAATTGATTCAAGGTCTGGCAAGAATCCAGGAACTTCGTATGGATCTGTGCCAAACAGTCGGTGGCAAATTAAGTTAACTAATGGGAAGGCATTACCCACCTCACCCTGAATTTGAAGAGCTTGGGCAACTAGGATTAACTCCTGCCTCTGCAACCTCCTAACCTTATCCTCCATTGGTCCTGAGTTGATTAAATCAAATGCATCTTGCTGATTCACAATATGTAGGGAGTGCCACAGTAACATCACTAGTTCTACCCTCCCTGATGATACACAACCACAATGACACAATAAAAAACTAAATATCAGGGTATTATCCTGGCGAGGTAACGTCAGTTAATATGTTATAAGATGGGAGTAGGCAACACTAGATAACTAAATCTGACTGCATAAGAAAATTGAGAAAAACAGAGTGAAAATGAAAATGATCAAATGATTAATTAATGAAAAATAATAAAAAAAAAAAACACTAACTCCAATATTGCAACACAGGTCCGAAAGTAAATAAAATTAGCTGACGTTAACAAGGGCAAAATAAACAAGATGAAAAATATCTAATATAATACAAGCTAATAATATTCCCAAAATTTACAATGAGATAATAAAATACAAAAGAATGAGAAAAACAAGCCACCTGATAATACCCTGGATAATCACACTAAAGTCTGGGAATAATCTTGCCAGACAAAAGAAGTAAAATCATAAAAACAAAGATAACTGAACTGTACTCTATAATTGCCACAAATAATAATAATACAGCAACAATAATACTTACGATTGGATGCTGATGCAAAGTGAAAAATGTTCAGAAATATATACAACAAAGATACTGCTTCTCCTCCCTCTCTTATCTCCAGTCCAAACACTCCCTCTCTCGATGCCAATCTCACAAAAACTCTCTCTCCATCCAAAATCCCCCCCTTAAATATCTTCCGGCCGTGTGCCTACATTAGCTCGCAGCTGCAGGCCAGAGGAGAAATATACAGAAGTGTTAAGCGAATTAATTTCTCCCCCATACTCCAAACGTTATAAAAATCACTGGTGAATACAAATCTTTATGTCGCCAGTTTACACTCCACCGGAAGTCACTGATATTACAAACAACTTTAGTCACACCCGCGTCGAGAGAGCAAACAGAATTAAGTAAGATTTTATAAATGTGTGCATGCTAAACACAAAATAACTTGATAGCTAGTACATGTGTGTGGATGCTAGTGTACATAGCATCGATGCACACATCTCGCTTGGCAACATGCATGCATTATCCACACACGTATAATATACACAATGTTTACACAAAAATATATATTACACATGCACGTAACACGCCCACACCTAAGAAAGAATTTTCTCTTGGGAAAATTCGTTCTTAAGGACGTGACAGACAATCAGCGATGATATTGTCAACATCCTTAATATGTCTAACATCCAAATGAAACTGTTGAAGGAAGAAACTCCAACGTGTCAATCGCTGATTCTTCATCTTCAAATTATTCAGAAATTTGAGTGGGTGATGATCAGCATATACAATGACAGTAGATCAAAACGCAGGGACAAGGGTCCCACCATATCAATAATAAACCTGGAAAAAGGGGATCAATGGCAGGAATGGGGACAAGAGGGTCTTTAGGGACGGACTGATCTGGCCTACTCACAATTTAACAGATATGATAATGTTTGACAATCTTAGCCACATCTGCTGCCATGCAGGGCCAGTTGAACTCCACACGCAGCCTCTCCATGGTCTTCCTTACACTCATGTGACCTACAAATGGAGTAGAATGGGCCAGTTGAATTAACTCCTGCCTGCACACATTTGTGCTACGACATCCCACCATTTACATTCACATGTGGAGGTCTCCACCGTCTCCACAAATCTCATCTTTCACATAAAAACATCCACCCTTTTCCTCAAAAGCATCCACCGCACACAACTTCAACCTCTGAATCTCTTGGTCTCCAGACTGCAACTCATTTAACTTCTCAATGTTCACCTCCCCCAACGGAACAGGAGGAATATCTTCCAAAGAACCCATCAACGTATCTGCCAAAGATCTCATTGTCCGATTGTTTCGTGTCCTCGGACGTAGGACTAACTGTTGCCTGGTACGATAACGCTGGGCACACTACAAGCAACTTTCTCCTGTCGACTCCTCTCTGCAAGTGACATGGGCCTAGTCACTGAACAAACTGGGAATACCTCTGCATCATTGGGATCAACCTGCTGGGGAACTTAGGGCACTGGCACCTCTGACAAAACTGGGGTGGTGATCTCCTCACCTCTCACCAGGTCATTGCCAATTATTAAATCAACATCACTCTCTGGTAAATAATCTGCTACACCCAGTCGTGTCGATCCATCAAAAACTGACATTTAACCTCACAAGAAACTAGCGGCAGAGTCTTTGCACCCGTTTCTCCCCCAATCAGAACAAACTCTCCTCCTGCAACATCAAAAACTTTTTGTCATTAGTCACAAAGAAATTGAAGAACATGTGTCACGAAGAATGTATACAGGCTGCTGTACGCCATTCAGCTTCACAGAACCAGAATATAGGTAGGGAGCATACGAAGGACCAGGGGCAACACTGCTCGTTACTGCATGTACCACACCTGAAGCAGTGTGCTTCAACAGAACTGTGACCTTCTTCCCACCTTCCGGAACAACATCAACCCTTGAAGGGGTAAAACATCAGTTTCCCTGACTAAAAACTGGGGAACCAACTGAAGGGGTAACCAAGGGAGCTCCACACAAACAGAGCTCGCTGGCTTCACAACACCTGACTATAGCCAGCATCTATCCACAGTGTGACCTGGCCTCTTGCAATGTGAGAAAGTAAATGGGTGGCGTGTAGGTTTTAGGGAAATGTGAGGTGTATCAGGTTTAGGTGTGAGTAATTCGTGGAGTTGGGCCTCTGTGATGGTTGTTTGGGGAGCTGAGAGGGGTAACACTTCTGGGGAACACTCCTAGGAACTTCTATCTATCTATCTATCTATTGCCAGACGCCTCAATCCCGTTTGAGGTGGCCACAAACAAATCGCCTCCAAGTCACCCTGTCCCCCGCCATTTCACTGCCCTGCTCCCAACTCACACCCCCCTCTCTCATATACCTCTCCACCCCATCCCTCCATCTGATCCTCGGCCTCCCCCTCCCTCTCCCCCCCTCCACCTCACTCACTTACACTCTCTTCGTCAGTCTTTCACCCTCCATCCTCTCCACATGGCCAAACCACCTCAGTGTGTTCCTCATAACGCTTCCTATCACATCCACATCCACACCACAACGCTCCTTTATATCCTCATTCGTCAGCCTGTCTCTCCACGTGACTCCACAGGCTCCTCTTAAATAACTCATTTCTACTGCTCTCTCTCTTGACTTGTGTCCTTCCAACAATGTCCAAGCTTCACTTCCGTACGTTAGAGTTGGTATCACAATACTGTCATGTAGTAACTTTTTCACTTCCATGCTCACTTCCCTGTTTCTTATCACTGCTTTCAAGGAACCAGCAACCTTTCTTCCCTGCTGTACCCTTTCAAGCACTTCACCCTCCAAACCTCCATCCTTACTCATCACACTACCCAAATACTTAAACGTACTCACATTTTCCAATTCCTCACCATCTAACCTCGGTGTGCATTCACTAACTTCACCTCTCTCAAAGACCATCACTTTACTCTTCCCTACATTCACCTTTAGGTTCCGTTTCTTACACACTCTCTCAAACTCATCCACCAAGCCTTGCAGCTCCCCTTCGTCTTCACTCAACAACACAGTATCATCTGCAAACAACAGTACAGGGAGTTTCCAAACACTATCCTCTCTCACCAGGGCCACTCCAACACTCCTTACCCACTAGGGGAACACTCCTAGGAACTTCCTTACCCTTTTTCAAATTCTTAAACAGTAAGTAATCACCTACATAAACCGCAGCTTCAGCAGCATTCTTAACTTTCTTATCAGCAAGGTAAGTTCTTAAATCTGCATCAATCTTCTCAAGGAAGTTCTCGAGGATAACAAGTTCCTTAAGCTTAACACAAGATTCTGAGACATCCTCACTTCGTATTAATTGATTAAAAGCATCAGCCATCTGCCTAGTGAAATCTACAAAGTGTCATGAGGGCGCTTCCTACAATTACTAAATTTTTGTCTGTAAGCTTCAGGTCTCATCTCGTATGCATGCAGTATGTCTTTCTTTAATACCTCGTAATCCTGTGATTCTTGGTGGCTAAGACTGTCATAGGCCTTCAGCGCTTTATTTTTTATTACTGTCTGAACTAGAGTTGCCCAGTTGTCTCTGGGTCACTTGTTACTTGTAGCAATCTTCTCAAATCGGTCAAAGAACTCCAGGACTAAGTACTCATCGAATGGGGGAAATAATTTAGTCAGTTCAACGGCTCTAAATTCTGAATAACAATGGGGAAAATTACTTGAGCACTTGGGCAATACATACGTATTTCATAGTTAAGCTTCATCTGTTCCGGTTTACTATTCTCTTCTTCCTTCTTCTCCGTCTGAAGCTGTAGCTTAAGCTGTAACATCTTATACTCATGATCGCGCATAGCCTGCTCTGCATCAATAAATTCTTTCTGCTGGATGACAGTGTCCTCAACTAAACTATCAAGGGATGAATGAACTCATCCAGAAATTGATTCAAGGTCTGGCAAGAATCCAGGAACTTCGTATGGATCTGTGCCAAACAGTCGGTGGCAAATTAAGTTAACTAATGGGAAGGCATTACCCACCTCACCCTGAATTTGAAGAGCTTGGGCAACTAGGATTAACTCCTGCCTCTGCAACCTCCTAACCTTATTCTCCATTGGTCCTGAGTTGATTAAATCAAATGCATCTTGCTGATTCACAATATGTAGGGAGTGCCACAGTAACATCACTAGTTCTACCCTCCCTGATGATACACAACCACAATGACACAATAAGAAACTAAATATCAGGGTATTATCCTGGCGAGGTAACGTCAGTTAATATGTTATAAGATGGGAGTAGGCAACACTAGATAACTAAATCTGACTGCATAAGAAAATTGAGAAAAACAGTGAAAATGATCAAATGATTAATTAATGAAAAATAATAATAAAAAAAAAACACTAACTCCAATATTGCAACACAGGTCCGAAAGTAAATAAAATTAGCTGACGTTAACAAGGGCAAAATAAACAAGATGAAAAATATCTAATATAATACATGCTAATAATATTCCCAAAATTTACAATGAGATAATAAAATACAAAAGAATGAGAAAAACAAGCCACCTGATAATACCCTGGATAATCACACTAAAGTCTGGGAATAATCTTGCCAGACAAAAGAAGTAAAATCATAAAAACAAAGATAACTGAACTGTACTCTATAATTGCCACAAATAATAATAATACAGCAACAATAATACTTACGATTGGATGCTGATGCAAAGTGAAAAATGTTCAGAAATATATACAACAAAGATACTGCTTCTCCTCCCTCTCTTATCTCCAGTCCAAACACTCCCTCTCTCGATGCCAATCTCACAAAAACTCTCTCTCCATCCAAAATCCCCCCCTTAAATATCTTCCGGCCGTGTGCCTACATTAGCTCGCAGCTGCAGGCCAGAGGAGAAATATACAGAAGTGTTAAGCGAATTAATTTCTCCCCATACTCCAAACGTTATAAAAATCACTGGTGAATACAAATCTTTATGTCGCCAGTTTACACTCCACCGGAAGTCACTGATATTACAAACAACTTTAGTCACACCCGCGTCGAGAGAGCAAACAGAATTAAGTAAGATTTTATAAATGTGTGCATGCTAAACACAAAATAACTTGATAGCTAGTACATGTGTGTGGATGCTAGTGTACATAGCATCGATGCACACATCTCGCTTGGCAACATGCATGCATTATCCACACACGTATAATATACACAATGTTTACACAAAAATATATATTACACATGCACGTAACACGCCCACACCTAAGAAAGAATTTTCTCTTGGGAAAATTCGTTCTTAAGGACGTGACAGACAATCAGCGATGATATTGTCAACATCCTTAATATGTCTAACATCCAAATGAAACTGTTGAAGGAAGAAACTCCAACGTGTCAATCGCTGATTCTTCATCTTCAAATTATTCAGAAATTTGAGTGGGTGATGATCAGCATATACAATGACAGTAGATCAAAACGCAGGGACAAGGGTCCCACCATATCAATAATAAACCTGGAAAAAGGGGATCAATGGCAGGAATGGGGACAAGAGGGTCTTTAGGGACGGACTGATCTGGCCTACTCACAATTTGACAGATATGATAATGTTTGACAATCTTAGCCACATCTGCTGCCATGCAGGGCCAGTTGAACTCCACACGCAGCCTCTCCATGGTCTTCCTTACACTCATGTGACCTACAAATGGAGTAGAATGGGCCAGTTGAATTAACTCCTGCCTGCACACATTTGTGCTACGACATCCCACCATTTACATTCACATGTGGAGGTCTCCACCGTCTCCACAAATCTCATCTTTCACATAAAAACATCCACCCTTTTCCTCAAAAGCATCCACCGCACACAACTTCAACCTCTGAATCTCTTGGTCTCCAGACTGCAACTCATTTAACTTCTCAATGTTCACCTCCCCCAACGGAACAGGAGGAATATCTTCCAAAGAACCCATCAACGTATCTGCCAAAGATCTCATTGTCCGATTGTTTCGTGTCCTCGGACGTAGGACTAACTGTTGCCTGGTACGATAACGCTGGGCACACTACAAGCAACTTTCTCCTGTCGACTTCTCTCTGCAAGTGACATGGGCCTAGTCACTGAACAAACTGGGAATACCTCTGCATCATTGGGATCAACCTGCTGGGGAACTTAGGGCACTGGCACCTCTGACAAAACTGGGGTGGTGATCTCCTCACCTCTCACCAGGTCATTGCCAATTATTAAATCAACATCACTCTCTGGTAAATAATCTGCTACACCCAGTCGTGTCGATCCATCAAAAACTGACATTTAACCTCACAAGAAACTAGCGGCAGAGTCTTTGCACCCGTTTCTCCCCCAATCAGAACAAACTCTCCTCCTGCAACATCAAAAACTTTTTGTCATTAGTCACAAAGAAATTGAAGAACATGTGTCACGAAGAATGTATACAGGCTGCTGTACGCCATTCAGCTTCACAGAACCAGAATATAGGTAGGGAGCATACGAAGGACCAGGGGCAACACTGCTCGTTACTGCATGTACCACACCTGAAGCAGTGTGCTTCAACAGAACTGTGACCTTCTTCCCACCTTCCGGAACAACATCAACCCTTGAAGGGGGTAAAACATCAGTTTCCCTGACTAAAAACTGGGGAACCAACTGAAGGGGTAACCAAGGGAGCTCCACACAAACAGAGCTCGCTGGCTTCACAACACCTGACTATAGCCAGCATCTATCCACAGTGTGACCTGGCCTCTTGCAATGTGAGAAAGTAAATGGGTGGCGTGTAGGTTTTAGGGAAATGTGAGGTGTATCAGGTTTAGGTGTGAGTAATTCGTGGAGTTGGGCCTCTGTGATGGTTGTTTGGGGAGCTGAGAGGGGTAACACTTCTGGGGAACACTCCTAGGAACTTCTATCTATCTATCTATCTATTGCCAGACGCCTCAATCCCGTTTGAGGTGGCCACAAACAAATCGCCTCCAAGTCACCCTGTCCCCCGCCATTTCACTGCCCTGCTCCCAACTCACACCCCCTCTCTCATATACCTCTCCACCCCATCCCTCCATCTGATCCTCGGCCTCCCCCTCCCTCTCCCCCCCTCCACCTCACTCACTTACACTCTCTTCGTCAGTCTTTCACCCTCCATCCTCTCCACATGGCCAAACCACCTCAGTGCGTTCCTCATAACGCTTCCTATCACATCCACATCCACACCACAACGCTCCTTTATATCCTCATTCGTCAGCCTGTCTCTCCACGTGACTCCACAGGCTCCTCTTAAATAACTCATTTCTACTGCTCTCTCTCTTGACTTGTGTCCTTCCAACAATGTCCAAGCTTCACTTCCGTACGTTAGAGTTGGTATCACAATACTGTCATGTAGTAACTTTTTCACTTCCATGCTCACTTCCCTGTTTCTTATCACTGCTTTCAAGGAACCAGCAACCTTTCTTCCCTGCTGTACCCTTTCAAGCACTTCACCCTCCAAACCTCCATCCTTACTCATCACACTACCCAAATACTTAAACGTACTCACATTTTCCAATTCCTCACCATCTAACCTCGGTGTGCATTCACTAACTTCACCTCTCTCAAAGACCATCACTTTACTCTTCCCTACATTCACCTTTAGGTTCCGTTTCTTACACACTCTCTCAAACTCATCCACCAAGCCTTGCAGCTCCCCTTCGTCTTCACTCAACAACACAGTATCATCTGCAAACAACAGTACAGGGAGTTTCCAAACACTATCCTCTCTCACCAGGGCCACTCCAACACTCCTTACCCACTAGGGGAACACTCCTAGGAACTTCCTTACCCTTTTTCAAATTCTTAAACAGTAAGTAATCACCTACATAAACCGCAGCTTCAGCAGCATTCTTAACTTTCTTATCAGCAAGGTAAGTTCTTAAATCTGCATCAATCTTCTCAAGGAAGTTCTCGAGGATAACAAGTTCCTTAAGCTTAACACAAGATTCTGAGACATCCTCACTTCGTATTAATTGATTAAAAGCATCAGCCATCTGCCTACTGAAATCTACAAAGTGTCATGAGGGCGCTTCCTACAATTACTAAATTTTTGTCTGTAAGCTTCAGGTCTCATCTCGTATGCATGCAGTATGTCTTTCTTTAATACCTCGTAATCCTGTGATTCTTGGTGGCTAAGACTGTCATAGGCCTTCAGCGCTTTATTTTTTATTACTGTCTGAACTAGAGTTGCCCAGTTGTCTCTGGGTCACTTGTTACTTGTAGCAATCTTCTCAAATCGGTCAAAGAACTCCAGGACTAAGTACTCATCGAATGGGGGAAATAATTTAGTCAGTTCAACGGCTCTAAATTCTGAATAACAATGGGGAAAATTACTTGAGCACTTGGGCAATACATACGTATTTCATAGTTAAGCTTCATCTGTTCCGGTTTACTATTCTCTTCTTCCTTCTTCTCCGTCTGAAGCTGTAGCTTAAGCTGTAACATCTTATACTCATGATCGCGCATAGCCTGCTCTGCATCAATAAATTCTTTCTGCTGGATGACAGTGTCCTCAACTAAACTATCAAGGGATGAATGAACTCATCCAGAAATTGATTCAAGGTCTGGCAAGAATCCAGGAACTTCGTATGGATCTGTGCCAAACAGTCGGTGGCAAATTAAGTTAACTAATGGGAAGGCATTACCCACCTCACCCTGAATTTGAAGAGCTTGGGCAACTAGGATTAACTCCTGCCTCTGCAACCTCCTAACCTTATTCTCCATTGGTCCTGAGTTGATTAAATCAAATGCATCTTGCTGATTCACAATATGTAGGGAGTGCCACAGTAACATCACTAGTTCTACCCTCCCTGATGATACACAACCACAATGACACAATAAGAAACTAAATATCAGGGTATTATCCTGGCGAGGTAACGTCAGTTAATATGTTATAAGATGGGAGTAGGCAACACTAGATAACTAAATCTGACTGCATAAGAAAATTGAGAAAAACAGTGAAAATGATCAAATGATTAATTAATGAAAAATAATAATAAAAAAAAAACACTAACTCCAATATTGCAACACAGGTCCGAAAGTAAATAAAATTAGCTGACGTTAACAAGGGCAAAATAAACAAGATGAAAAATATCTAATATAATACATGCTAATAATATTCCCAAAATTTACAATGAGATAATAAAATACAAAAGAATGAGAAAAACAAGCCACCTGATAATACCCTGGATAATCACACTAAAGTCTGGGAATAATCTTGCCAGACAAAAGAAGTAAAATCATAAAAACAAAGATAACTGAACTGTACTCTATAATTGCCACAAATAATAATAATACAGCAACAATAATACTTACGATTGGATGCTGATGCAAAGTGAAAAATGTTCAGAAATATATACAACAAAGATACTGCTTCTCCTCCCTCTCTTATCTCCAGTCCAAACACTCCCTCTCTCGATGCCAATCTCACAAAAACTCTCTCTCCATCCAAAATCCCCCCCTTAAATATCTTCCGGCCGTGTGCCTACATTAGCTCGCAGCTGCAGGCCAGAGGAGAAATATACAGAAGTGTTAAGCGAATTAATTTCTCGCCCATACTCCAAACGTTATAAATATCACTGGTGAATACAAATCTTTATGTCGCCAGTTTACACTCCACCGGAAGTCACTGATTTTAAAACGACATTAACCACACCCGCGTCGAGAGAACAAACAAAATTAACTAAGATTTTATAAATGTGCGTGTACCAACAAACAACATCATAGCCAGTGAATGTGTGTTGATACTAGTGTACATAGCGTCGACACACACCTCGCCTGGCGACGTGCACGCATTATACACACACGTATAATATACACAACATATACACAAAAATATATAGCCATTCTTACACTAGTAACAATATATATATATATATATATATATATATATATATATATATATATATATATATATATATATATATATATATATATATATATATATATATATATATATATATATATATATATATATATATATATATATATATATATATATATATATATATATATATATATATATATATATATATATATATATATATATATATATATATATATATATATATATATATATATATTTGTATATATATATATATATATATATATATATATATATATATATATATATATTTGTATATATATATATATATATATATATATATATATATATATATATATATATATATATATATATATTTGTATATATATATATATATATATATATATATATATATATATATATATTCCGAAATGGTTATTCGACTACTGATCATCTACAGACATTGAATCAGCAGGTGAGAAAACTGAAGAATATAATAAACCACTGTTCTTAGCTTTTGTTTATTATGAAAAGATTTTCAACTCAGAGGAGCACATGGCAATAATAAATTCATTGCAAGAACAAGCAGCAAATGAAAACATTGTAAAACTGTTCGAAAACAAATATAAAGGAACCGCTACAGTTATAAATTAAATAAAGACTCGGAAAAAATTAAGACTGAGTAGGGCGCCTGTCAGGGAGATACAATTTCACCAAAATTGTTTACAGTATGCCTAGAATGCATTTTCAGAAAGCTAGACTGGGAAAACTGAGGCATAATCATATGGGGGAAAAGCTAAACCACTTAAGATATTCACAGGACACTGTCCTGATCTCAGAAACAGCAGAGACATTGTATGACCTGAACAGAGAAAGTCTCAAAGTAGGGCTAAAGTTGAACTGGAGTAAATCTAATGTTTTATCAAAATACACGAAAGAGCGTCATCAGAATGAACGAAGAAATTCTTGATGAAGTCGAGGAGTAGTTACTTCGGGCAAATACTAAAAATAACGAGAGACAATGATAGCGAAATAAAAAGCCGCATTACAATTCGATAGAAAGATTTCGGTAAACATAAAGATATCATGAAAAGTAGCTTGCCAATATGTATGAAACGAAAAGTATATAACGAATGTATAATACTGGCTATGAAATACGGTTGTGAGACCTGGAATCTGACATAATCGATGGAAAAACAGCTAATCCGTTCTCAAAGGGGAATGGAAAGAACAATGTTGGGAATATCTTTAAGAGACAGGAAAAGATCAACTTGGGTGAGAGAGCAGACTAAACTCAAAGACATTATAGAAGTTATAAAAGAACCGAAATGGAGGTGGGCAAGCCATGTAGCAAGAATAAGGGATGACTGGGGGAGCAAGAGGGTGACTGACTGCACTCCAAGAGATAGTAAACACAGCAGAAAAAGGCCAGGCTGGGAGTGGAGAGAAGAAACAGAGAAATTTACAGGGAAAATAAGGCAGAGATTGGCTCAGTCAGGGAATTCGTGGAGAAGGTTGGAGGAGACTTTTGTTCAGCAATTGACTTGCAAAGGCTGAAGATGATACACACACACACACACACACACACACACACACACACACACACACACACATATATATATATATATATATATATATATATATATATATATATATATATATATATATCTATATATCTATATATATATATATGTATACTGTATGATTCATTTATATACAGTACACGAAATCGTGTCTGTCTTACGGTTAAAAATAAAAAAACAGATGTCAGGCTCTAAGATATTCCTAGTGTGACTTAGCTGAATGGTAGACTCACAAAAGTGTTAGGGAATCAGCGCAGGAAGCAGAGAAAAATGACACAGAAGGTGCAGAATTAACTAAGTTCATCAGTAAGATACAGGGAGAAGAAGAACGAAAGGGACACATGGGTCGGATCAGATAAACCATCAGAAAAGGAAAAAGGTTTCAAACGGGCCCAATGCAGAATGACAATACGAATGCAAGAAATATAACTGAAAGACAAAAATTGTGAAGTGATCTAGTGAGGACAGTAGGCTTGATGGTGAAGAGAGCTGAAGAATTTTCCACAGAACTATATGCATCAGAGACTAGTTGACTTTTCAGTTAGCACAAGTAAAATACCAGAGGTTACACCTGATTATATAAACAGTTCTCTTCTATCTATCTATCTATTGCCAGACGCCTCAATCCCGTTTGGGGTGGCCACAAACAAATCGCCTCCAAGTCTCTTAATAACATAAAATATGAAAGGGACTAGGAGAAAATTGAATAGTGACAAACTTACTGTCGGATGCTGTAGTATAAGTTCAAAACCGACTCGCCTGCTTATTTACCCAACGCATAAAGAAGAAGAAATTCCCAGCAATGGTGTACTGCAGTAGTTATTTTACTTTACAAGAACGGAGGCTCAAAAGATCTTATTAACAACTGACCTACATGGAATTATAAGTTATTTATAAACTCATCATTAAGACTGTACAATAACAAATTGGGAGGAATTGCAACCTCGGAGGAATGCAGGATTCCTAAACCGCTATTCGACTACTGATCATATACACACAATGTATCAGCTAACTGACAAAAGCTACAGAATATAAAAAAAAAAAAGAACACTGTGCTTAGGTTTTGTCGATTACGAAATGGCTCTTGACTCAGTAGAGCACATAGCAATTATAAATTCACACAGAGAACATGGAGTGAATGTGATGGAACTGCTAAAGACAAGATACATAAAGACTCAGAAATTAAGACTGAGAAAGGCGTCTGTCAGGGCGGTATAATTTCACACATACAAAAAAAAATACACATCTTGAAAGCATTTCCAGGAAGCTAGGATGGAAGAACGAATGATTAACCATAGAAGGAGAATATTTAAACCTTGTAAGATTTGCAGATGGCATTAGTCTAATCCGAGAAACAGCAGGGATAATGCAAGAAGTATTAAATTATTTAAATGGGGAAAGTCTGAAATTAGTGCTAAAGATGAACCGGAGTAATATTAAAGATATTATTAATTCATATACGCCATAGACCGTCATCAAAAAAAAGAAAAAAAGAAAAAAAGAAATTCAGGAATACAATTACTAAACTACTTATTAAACAATTACAAAGCTAACGAAAGACCATGATAGCAAAATAAAATGACTCATTACAATGGAATGGATATCGTTTAGCAGACATATAGGCATCAAGGCAAGCAGCTTGCCGGTATGTATGGACAGAAAAGCATGCTTGGAATCCCAGCTATGACGTATGGATGTGAGACCTGGAAACAACATCAGAGGAAAGCCAACTAATCCTTTCTCAAAGAGCAATGGAAAGGTCTATGTTGGGAATTTCCATGAAAAACAGGAGATCAACTTGGGCGATAGAAAAGACAGAAGTCAAGGACATTATAGAAGTTACAAACGAAGAGAAATTGAAAGATCATGTAGCATGAATTAAGGGTAGCCGATGGAGCAAGAGGCTGTCTGCCGTGACTCCAAGAGACTGCAAGCGTAGGACAAACAAGCTAGACAGGATACTGAGAGATGAGATAGAGAAGTTTGCAGGTAACACCTGGTAGAGATTAGCACAGTCAAGAAAACTGGGGAGAAGGTTCGGGAAGGGCTTTGTTCAGCAATGGTCATGCAATGGCTGATGAAGATGGTCTTGATGTGCGTATATATATATATATATATATATATATATATATATATATATATATATATATATATATATATATATATATACGCGTCCAAGACGGGAAAATTGTCGCCTGAGGGTCCCGTCTAGGACGAAAAACGTCTTGGACCAACACAAGACCGTGTGGAAAAAAATTAATAGTCACAAAATCTTCGACAAGTGCTCCTAAAAACATCAACCTAGACCCATTTTGACACCAAAATAAATTTCCTCACTTTGAAAGTGTGTGTTTCTGAGCTTTTTCTCCAGCTTACTAGCTCAATTATCTCCAGCCTAGTATCCTGAGGTAGATGGCAGCGCGTCAACGGGTTAGCAGACGGTATCCTAGGCTTGGTTACGTAAGGATTGGCAATAACCTAGTAGCAAAAGCTGAGTGCAACATGCGGTGTGTCCACGATGCTCTGGTGAGAGAGAAAAGCAAGCCCCGCGTGCTCATGACGTAATCCAATATCAATATTTTATTGGACAACATATCAACCACGTCACTCTCCCGGGGGCGGGAATCATGTTGGACTGGGTGAGACCATCATGGCTGTATTCTCCTCAGATGTGGGGAGAGAGAGAGAGAGAGAGAGAGAGAGAGAGAGAGAGAGAGAGAGAGAGAATCTTTATTTTATCCTTTATATCAATGGTTCTTAAGCTTTTAACACTGTTACCCCTTGGCACATCAAGATGGCTGTTCCTACCCCGTCCTACATAAACAGACAGAAAGTAGAAAAACATTGGTACTTGTATTTACCAGGTGATTGTACATTGTACAATGTACAAGCTATAATAGGAAGTCAGTATATGGTTTTCAATTACATTAACTATGTGTTATCAGTAGAATATACACTTGTTATTCTACTGCTGTGATGGGTGAAAGTTTGTTCTTTAATCAGCTTTTCTATGCACGGCTCAGTTAGAGACAATACGTATTGCATGTCATAGTCAACAACCAGTCTATGTTTGGCTTTTTTTTAAGCATAGCTGGTGTATTCTTTACCAATCAGAAAGAAGCCAGACCTTGCTCACGATAATTTTTTTAGTGTCTTATAAATAAAAAAATAATAATCGCCGAGCAATGTTTTACCGATATCGCCTCATGAAATGGCAAAATTACCCTTGTTGGGGTAATAACAAAGATAATAACCCCTGCTCTGTAAGCAAAAGGATTAAATACATAATGACTAACTCCCTGTAAAAAGGATCACATATTCTAACAGAATGGTTGCAGTCCTGGTATCGGAGCATAGCTAAGTATGCCCTGCATACAGTTTGTATTACAGATTTCATTGACGAGACCCTGGAGTGTTAATATTAATTGATTGACTGAACATAATTAAAATCTGGCTGCGCAACTGCTTGGTTCATATGCTGCCGGATAAGGTAAAGGAGCCGCAAATATGATATGAATATTTAATATAAAGTTAATACCGATTATTAGAAACAAAACACGGAAAATAAGAGAATAGTTTATAAAATACCAGTTACTTATAAATGTGGAAGGAGGCCCGCCTCCTGAAGAAAACTAAAAACATCAGTAAAATTCCTGGAGGCTCCACCAAACATCGAGGAGACAGTAGGCACCAGTTGTCCCCTTATGACTATGGAAGAATCTCTGACGAAGGTCCCCCAGACTTGGACACTCGACCAGCAAGTGACGGGTAGTAAGCAGAACAAGGCAATCATCACAGTACGGCTGAGTCCCACCACTCATAAAGAACCCATGTGTAAGCCAAGAGTGCCCAATGCGAAGTTTGGTAAGAGCCACTTTTAATCCCCGAGGCATGGAGGGGAGAACCCTTGGCACAGCCACTCTCTGGAAAAAATTCTTTTAGCTTGTTATGAGCAACACCATCCCACTGTCTCTGCCAGCACATACGAATCACTTATCTCAAGCAACGTGTTAAATCAGAAGCAGGAACAGGGTAGTTGGTTGGTGGCCGTCGAGAAGACGCAGCTTTACCCCTAAGTGTCTGCCCTCTCATTGCCCACCACACCAACATGTGCGGAGACCCAAGCGAAATCTACACAATGGCCACGACGGCCAAGAAGAAAAAGCCACTCTAAAATCGATAAAACCAGTGGATGGGATGCATTAAAAGACTCCAGGGCAGAGAGAGCACTATTGGAGTCACTAGAAATCACAAAAGTAGATTGGGGGAGTAAAAATGATTTGGAAAGCAAATACAATTGAAGTCAGTTCAGCTGTATACACTGAAACAACACCAGGAAGGATACCTCCCTACTGAAGGAAGGGTAGACAACTCCAAAGTCTACTCCAGGAACAGTTTTAGAGCCATCACTATAGACGGTGACAGAACCCTCATGAGTGGAGGCATGTTCTAAGAAGAGTGACATGGTCATCTGAGAGGGAAATAAGCCATTTTCTCCAACAATGGACCTACAGAATGTTACACGAGGGAGTAGCCAGAAACCGACGCTCGGGATCCGATGTGGACAGACTGTCAGTCTTCGAACGGAGAGAGCTAACATGAAAAACCGCACCCTGTAACCAAAAGGCTTCGGGAAACTAGTGTTATGAGTCCATATTATATTTACAAATCATAATAGATAGATAGATAAATAGACAGATAGACAGCTCTATGCGAGCCTGGGAAACGGAAATGATCTTGCAAGTTAACTGAGGAAATGCTGACGACAGATTAGAAAGTAGCAATGTCAGGAGATGATGCAGGTAGTGTGTCAGCGAGATAGCAGGGGGACAAAGCCTAGTGACATACACACATACTCACACACATGTTTCTGGAACTTTCCAACCATAGTGTAACACACGTGACACGACCCCTGTTTCACCAGAATTTAGGAAAGAGAGCTCGGAAGGAGGCTAGCGAGTGAACCGACAGGTAGTGGAAAGAGTGAACAAGAGAAGAGGGGCTCAACTAGACTTACTTATTATATTGTCTCTGTAAGACATACCCTGCTCAACTTAGATTTCTCTGAAGATAATAAATGAAGATCAACTCCTTGTATTCATCTTTAATTCCTACTACAAGAAATCGAGAGTGAGAACTAAACCAAAAAACTTCTCTACAAGTAACTACAAAGTCCTTTTTGTGACATTTGATGGCTGCGAAAGTTCGGACCACGTCTTCGTATCAACAGTGAATTTCTACAAAAGCAGGCAACACTCTACAAGATTAGCTTCAGTTCTACAGTGATTCCTACGAAATACAGCCTACAATGCAAATAGCCTACAAGTCTACAAAACAACTCTATAATCTTCACGTAACTTCAAGAAGCAGCAAGAAGAATAAAAAACAAAGCAAGTAAAGAAGAGGAAACATTAATGCAACAAGCAAACATACCCCTACCACTCTCTCCCGACTACCTCCATCGCTGACGCAGAGGTCAAGACACGCAGCAAAACACCAGAGCCACATTTATAACGCGACTTACTCACCTTTCTTCACCCAGCTTAAGCATCGCTACTCAGTATTCACCACAGCTACCAGTGTGGGAAGCCGACGTCACCATGTGCTGAGGGACATCACAACGCGAGTTTGCCACGCCAAGCAACGTGTCACTGACACCAGGCACTTCTCACCCACTACTCATTACTCATTATTCACCTAGCTCCTACTGATACTCATTTATTTCCACAGTATTGAGTTGGAAATTCGACGTTCTATGCTGAGGTTTGCCTGTGACAGCTGTTAACCACCACAAGCACCAGGCCCTGGAATTTCCTGAGTAATATCGTCCATCAACACAGCACTAGAATTATCAAGAGATCTTCAATCAACCCTGCATTTTTCTTCCGAGATCGACTTTTGTATCGACACACCTCTACGATCTGTATCAAGTGGGTAAAATTATACTTACTCATTTCTTCTCAGTGCTAAAATTAGCTATATTCAACTTTTTTACTTATTTCCATATATACACTTATACACTCACTATCTATCATCTATTTCAACTTATTTACTCATCTATTTTGTTAGGACATAAATAAACAAAAGGAGTATTTCATAACACCATATCTTAATGACAGGAATATTTTCGCCACCACCCACGTTAATACCAAATGACACAATTAGCCACAACAACAGACTCACAGTTAGGAGAGCACCAAGGCAACACACCCCTTGTACAAACCTCACTACAAATTAAAGACCAAGAAATAAATATGGCAGTTTCAGATGATGAGTGGGAAACCCCCTCTGACGTAGCAAGTGAGGACTTTGTTGCTGACTTGCATACGTATGCCAATATACTTAACAGGGTTCACCAGTCCGGTCGAATATATTCCACCATTCCCTCACACAATGATAAACAAGTCCAAGTTAAATTAGCATAGCAAACAGTGAAAATGAATCAAGAAACAAAAACCGTGGATCTAACAACCACACCCCATGTGTTCGTGTACCATGAGGATAAAACTGCCCCAAAATTCTCTGGCACAGAAAAAGATCTCATTCATGTCATTTCATTAGTCAGTCAGTGCGAACAAATGTTCATCAAGTGCCACATACTAGATGAACAAGAGAAAATTGCTATTTTTTCATCTTGTATAAGCCAGGAAAGATGTCCAGCAAGCAATTTATTGCAATCGGATAAGCTCCATAAAGCTAGGACATAAGATGAATTTAAAACTGAATTTTTGAAGAAATTTTCTGGAGGTATGAACTTCTTGCCAGGTATAATTCCAGAATTACATAAAATTGTAGATCTTGTAAGGGAGCACACTACAAACCATGTGCTCAGTGAAATAACTGCTGAT
This sequence comes from Coenobita brevimanus, assembly GCF_032717465.1. Lineage (NCBI taxonomy): Eukaryota > Metazoa > Arthropoda > Malacostraca > Decapoda > Coenobitidae > Coenobita > Coenobita brevimanus. The sequence goes on along the minus strand of NC_137008.1, from coordinate 29,566,562 downwards.
GTCTCCACAATCAAAAGAACATTGTTAGTTGCTTTGGAAAACTCAACTTGGATAACAGATGATGGAAAGATGTCCCCAGACCTCGTCGTGGACATCATTGGTTATGTAGCTGCCTTGTGTAAATTATCTGATAGGACCCTTAAGATCGCCAAGACGATCGCGTACACCCCAGGCATGTGCTTACTAGACTTAATGAACGAGGTAGAGATGCAGTGCAGTAAAGCAGGTATGGTCGACACACCCGCACATTCTAGTAGAATGAGGGTACCTGACACAGTATCAGCTGTGAAAACATCTACACCGACCCCAAACAGAGAACAAAATCGATCGCGACCCGAAAGCAGGCAGAGCAAACAACCATATCTGACAAGGGCTCGATCGCAGACACCAGGCTACAGGCAGTTTCATAAGTTTTCGCGCAGCCCGAGCAGGTCTCGCGCCATAAACAACACTACTTATGGGAAGTCACCTCGTAGGTCACAGTCAAGGGATAGGTCCATTCTATGTCATTATTGTGCAAAACCAGGACACACAAGGTATGAATGCTTTATCAAGGCAAAAGAGGACAAACAAAAGACACAAGGATTTGGTCCTTACTGTAGGCATCATAGATACCAAGGGCACTGGACCAGTGATTGCAAAACAGTAGAAAAAATTGTGTCTATGTTCAAATCAGGGGAAGACCAAGTCATGACAAAAAACGAACAAACGTAAAGAAAAACAAGTCTAAAATTCACATAGGAGGCATGTTGGGAAATGAGTGTATCTTGATACCAGCTGTATGTGAGGATCAAAATGTTTCATTATTTTTAGATACAGGCTCTCCAGTGAACTTAATAACACATGAAGAAATAAATAGAATTCTTAAAAATAAGAAGAAAGTAACACTTCTGGATGAAGCTGATTTAGATTTATACACGGTAGATGGAAAACAAATTACAGTGAAAGGTATGATAAGATTAAATATCAGTTTCACAGAAACTACAAGACCATTCTCTGCATTTTTCTATATCGTTGAAAACTTAGCAATTAAAGTTCATATGTTACTGGGCTTAAGATCCATGAGAGCAGAGAACATAACTATACTCCCACAAATGAATGGAATAGACTTTGACAATGAATTCATAAAGGAAATACCTTCAGTGCCCTCACCGATTGGTAAAAGAGAGCCAAAAAGAATTGGTAATATTAAAGGCTTAAACAAACATACACAAACAGATGAGTGTATACTGTAGATCCACTCCCACCACCAGCCCCATCCTCCAGAATTAGTGACCCAGATAACAGTACTGATTTATCAATTTTTCCAGCCCATCTCACCAATGATTTAGTTATACCACCTAATTCCTACATGAAAGTTACCATAAAGAGCAAATTACGGAATAGTACTGTTCTTGTCTTAGAAGAATTATGTAAAGGGATTGTCAGTAGAAAACGCATTATGTCATACGAACGACGAAGGGCAAACTCAGATATTCATAATTAATCACATGAATAGGGAAGTTCAGTTGAAAAAGGGGACTTGCATAGTTAATATTGAAAATTGTCCTGCCCCTGTGAAGGAAATAGTTATAGCTGGAGTGACAAGTGAGATAAAATCTACGGATAGAGAAAGAATAAAAGAGAATTTAATTCACTCAGGTGGATTTGATGAAGAAAATGATTTGTTAACACTGCTGGAAACACACAGGGACACCGTAGCATTGCCCGGAGAACAATTAGGGTGTACTAACTTGATTAATCACATGATTAATGAGCACCCAGAAACACCACCAATTTTCGTACCAGCTTACCGCATACCACACTCCCAACATACACTTGCAAATCAGTATGTCGATGAAATGTTAAAACTTGGAATTATTGAGCTTTCAGTCTCCCCGTGGAATGCCTCATTATTCTTCGTGCCCAAACGAAATGGAGAAATGCGTGCGGTAGTAGATTACCGTAAACTAAATAATCACACAATCCCAGACAGATTTCCCAAGCCATTGCTAAGCGACGTTCTACAGAATATTGGTCCTGAGAATAACATATTCTCAACCATCGATCTCCTAAACGGCTATTATCAGATTCCGGTTTCAGAGGAGTCACGTAAATACACTGCCTTTTCCACAAACAGAGGCCATTATCAATATACAAGAATGCCAATGGGACTGAGGACAGCCCCAGGCACATTCCAGCGTCTTATGAATTTCGTATTGTCCGGAATTTTAGGACGAGGAATATTTGTTTATCTTGACGATATTATAATCGCAATGAAGAATATTAAGGATCATCTCAGGAAATTAGACTTACTCTTACAAAAGCTTAGTGATGCTGGTTTAAAAATTAAACTTTCTAAATGCAAATTTTGCTTTAAGGAAATAAATTTCTTAGGCCACAAATTAAGTTCTAATGGTATTCACACCACTGATGACAAAATACAGGCAGTGAGAGATTTTCCTGAACCCACTACGACTGACGAAGTTAGACAATTTTTAGGTCTGGCTGGGTACTATAGGTCATTCGTACCACAGTTCTCTCATATAGCCTTTCCTCTATTCCAACTACTCAAAAAAGATGCTGTATTCCAATGGGAAGAAGAACAAAAAAAGGGCATTTAACAATCTACAAATTAAACTAACAAATGCACCTTGTTTAGCATATCCAGATTACAAAAATTCATTTCTTATTTGTACAGACGCATCAGTTAAAGGATTAGGGGCTGTACTGATGCAGGAAGATAAAAGAGGAAAAAATCAACCAATTGCATTTGCCAGCAGACAAACAAGAGGTGCAGAGAAAAATTATTGCACTACAGACTTAGAGGCACTTGCAGTGGTTTTTGCATTACAATAGTTTCGAGATTTGGTATATGGTTACGAAATCCACTTATTCACCGACCATAAACCACTGGTGGGTATGTTTAAAGAAAAACTCCTTTCTGGGAGGAGAGCAAGATGGAAATGTACAGTTGAAAACTACAATGTACAAATTCATTATATACAAGGTAAAATGAACATAGTAGCTGACGCATTATCTAGAAACCCGAACACAATTCAGGTCGTGGCATTAGATCTCAAAGGAAATATCCCAAACCACGATGATATCGCAAAGGCACAAAGACTTGACCCAATATGGTCTAAAGTTATATACAAGTTAGAAAGTGGAGATGACATACAATTACCCAAACTGCATGTCCCACTCGAACAATTCACAATGGTCAATAATACATTATACAAGATTAACTCTAAACAACCAAAACGCCAAAGAAATACTAACCAGTTGGTAGTACCTAATGACATGATACGCCAAGTATTACGAACGATACACGATAGCCCACATGCAGAACATCCTGGAAAGGATAAGACATTCAACCAAGCCCAGGTGTTATATTACTGGCCTTCATTACGAAAAGATATAAACAATCATATAGACAGATGCGAATCATGTGAGAAACACAAAGGATACCCAATCACACCTGAACCGATGGGTAATTACCCTGTACCACATCAACCATGGGACGTTGTCGCTGTTGATTTACTTAAGATGCCATTATCATACAATAATAACCTATACTTATTCGTAGCAACGGATCATTTCTCCCGTTATGTCATTTTATCTCCAATTAAAGATAAGACAGCAGAGACAGTAGCAAAGGCAATAACAGATAGTGTAATATGTCGCTTTACTACCCCGAAGGTACTAATAAGTGATAATGGAGGAGAATTTAATTCTGAGATCTTACAAGAAATATGTAAACAATACAACATCAAAAAGGTTAACGTTTTAGCTTATCACCCAGCATCGAATGGGTTGGTAGAGAGACAAAATGAAAAAGTATTAGATGTGCTACGACACATTCTCAGTGAAAATTATGCAAGCTGGGATGATTGAATTCCCAGAGTAGAAGCCTCAATTAATGGATCTATAAATAAATCCATAGGTGACACACCACATTTCATTATATATGGAACAGATAAAAAACTACCATATGAGCTCCTAGAAGGTGACAGTCTGCCCATATACAATTACGACGATTACTCTAAACTCCGTTTACGTGAATTCCAGGACATACACAAAAGAATCAAAAAACAATTAACGATGTCCAAGGAAGAAATGACGGAGGCATTTAACAAGAAGGCAAGAGATTCACCTATCAGCTTAGGAGACATTGTTTTTGGTATCATTCATACGAGAGACAATAAATTATCCCCAAAATTTGAGGGCCCATACAGAGTAATTAACATAAAAGCAAACAAAGTTTTAATTAAGTCACTTTCAAGTGGCGAGGAAAAACAAGTTCATATTGACCATTTAAAACGAGTTTCAAGGGAATTATCACATAATTATTCAGCCTCGGATACAACCGAACAGGCGAACGTACCTCAAGAAACCAAGCAAGAAAACAACAATGATTACAAAAAGAAATTAAGGTCATATACCAAACAATCGAACATAGGTGCAACTGTTCCAATCACATCTACAGTACATCATTTACGAGAATTAAATATCGATTTAAACTCCTTCTATAAATGAAACAACAATCAACCGTAACGCACATCATCACTATCATCGACCACAGCATGACCATATTAGGAAATTAATAGATTTTTTTTTTCGGTAGGTTACGATGAAGGAACTTATGCTATGGATTCTCCTCTACATAGCAAGAGGATATGCGCACTTAGACCCCCAACACATAGTATGACAAGGATGCCTCATAGCTCCAACAGCCACGACTACAATCGTTAAGGACGTCATGAGTACTGAAATAAGTCTAGATTACTTGTATGAATTACCTACTTATCTAGACAATCTTGCAAAGCCAATGCGAACTCTGGACTTCATGATAGGAAATTATGTTTCACAAGCACATAACACAAAGGAAGTGAATGAAATGGTAAAGTTAGCGAAATGGAAACTAGAACAGGCAAAGTCAACTATGCTCATCATGATCCAAAATCTCCCATCTTATGGAACGGAGGTACTAAGCGACAGGAACAACATCACACGTACTCGCCAAAAGCGCGGTTTGTTCGACCTGGGTGGCGCAGTTCTTGGGAACATCTTTGGATTGGCTACAGAGGATGGCCTTAAAGAAATAAACAACAAATTTAATAGAATAGCTCAGATACTAACATACCAAGATAAATTCATCACAAGACAGAACTCAGCAATGAAGACAATTGTGAAAAATCTGAAAAAGGCAGAAAACATAGCTCTCGAGAGTGTAGATAAAATAAATGAAATGGAAGGAAACATTACACTTTTCCAACACTTCTCCATCATCAAAGAACATATTGACACGATTCTACTACAATTAGACAACACTAGAGATTGTTTCAGGGCACTTATGCAAGGAATTTCGAATGCTGGTGATGGCAAGATCACAATTGACTTACTCCCAGTTCATGAGCTACGTCAGATAATTAGTCAAGGCATACATAAACATAATTTGAAGCCGTTGTTCCGCAGTAGGGAATTCATGCAATATTATCCATATTTAGAAGCAACACTAACACCAACATCAGTAGTAGTTCATGTACCATTCATAACTGAAGACCTGTTCACAGTATACCAAATACATCCCTTCCCCTATAAAAATAACAACATTTTGGTCATCATCAACATCAACACAGACACCGAACTCATCATGGTCTCCAAGAGACGGAACACTGTCACTTTCGCAAGTGAATCAACGATTGAACGAAAGTGCCGCACATCCTTACATGCTGTTCATCTTTGTCATGCGTACATTTTCACGTTTCAGCCTACTGATACAGTCCCTTGTGAAATGGCTATCATCAGAAATGACAATATTCATAATCATTGCAACTTCACTTTTGCTCCAGATAAACTTGTACACCATCAACGCATCGGACACTCACAGTTTTTTTTATTTCACTCATAACACATCAGTTTACATAGTCTGTCCAGATATACCACCATCTCATACTTCAGCCTCAGGATTATACATAGCACCAGACTACTGTGCGGTATTTACACCAGCCATGTCTACTTTATCCACCATCAATCACTACGCCATTCTCAATCATACACACAAACATTTCCACCCACTGCCTGATATGGACTTAAACATGAGCACAAGTATTAAGTTGACTTCACCTAAGTTTGAAACTATGCAGCTGATCAATGAAACAATGAAGCCCTGGGAAGATTTGAGTTTGAGTATGTTCAACCCATATTATGTGTATAGCCCAGCACCTACTGTCTTTATAATCTTCTGCATTGTATTTGCAGTAGTGCTGTTCGCAATGCACAGAATGCATGCAAGAATTGCAAATTTGGAGTCAGTATTTAGTGGGGGGAGAGTTAACATCCAAGTTAACCCCCCTGAATGAAGTGTACATACATATTTTGTATATAGTATTAATTATATATATATATATATATATATATATATATATATATATATATATATATATATATATATATATATATATATATATATATATATATACAAAGAAGAATGACCCATGTATGGCATACCAGTACCATTATCTTTAAATGAAATATTAATAACTCTTACCATAATCTTAATTTTAAACTTTTTTTTTTTCTTGCATGTATGCATTTCACTACAACAACCCAAGTACATACTGTATTACAGTTAAACAGTTTACTTTTAATGCATTTATTCAAATATGTATACAACTTGTTTAAAATGTAATATTACTGGATAATTGCTATTTACTATGAATGTTATATGTATACAATATTATAATCAATATTATGTACTAATAGATTAACATATGTCAATGATAATTGCTGTCGGAGGACCTTCAGTGACGTGGCCGAGCAATGTTATGAGTCCATATTATATTTACAAATCATAATAGATAGATAGATAAATAGACAGATAGACAGCTCTATGCGAGCCTGGGAAAGGGAAATGATCTTGCAAGTTAACTGAGGAAATGCTGACGACAGATTAGGAAGTAGCAATGTCAGGAGATGATGCAGGTAGTGTGTCAGCGAGATAGCAGGGGAACAAAGCCTAGTGACATACACACATACTCACACACAGGTTTCTGGAACTTTCCAACCACAGTGTAACACACTTGACACGACCCCTGTTTCACCAGAATTTAGGAAAGAGAGCTTGGAAGGAGGCTAGCGACTGAACCGACAGGTAGTGGAGAGAGTGAACAAGAGAAGAGGGGCTCAACTAGACTTACTTATTATATTGTCTCTGTAGGACATACTCTGCTCAACTTAGATTTCTCTGAAGATATTAAATGAAGATCAACTCCTTGTATTCATCTTTAATTCCTACTACAAGAAATCGAGAGTGAGAACTAAACCACAAAACTTCTCTACAAGTAACTACAAAGTCCTTTTTGTGACACTAGGACGGGAGTCCTAAACAGATAATGGGGAATCATGGGAGACAGTAGCACAGGAAACAGTCTGCAAGGCGGTGAAGATGATACCAGCATCTCATCATCAATGACTGGTGACGCACAGAAAAAGGGTGGGCATCAGCATCTATCAACAAACTCGAAATCGGGGCTGACCTGAATGCCCCAGTTCCACAGAATCTAATATCCTTAGAGAGTTAATAAATATCCAGTAAAAGCATTTTTAGTAGCACTGAGGAAGCTTGGTAAATAGTGCGTAAATAACCGACCACAGTATCAAAGGCTTAAGTTACATTAATGAGTTGTGCCGCCTTGAGCTACGGGTGGTCTGCCTCACCTTTACATTTTGGCTAATTGAAATAGTGAAATGGCTCTGAACGTGAAAGAATTTAATAACCTTAAAGGTAACATTATACCTAATAACCTTCAGGATAATACTTCACATGGTATCAAACAGCACAAGATACTATCCTAACATTATATACTGCATAATAGCCTAACTGATAACATTGCCTATAATGGCCTAAGGAGGAATATTACATATATAGTATAATTTTATGAAAGCGTAAGTCTTTACATATTAACCTGAAGGATAGAACTTAGTGTGCATTAGGTAAAGTAGTGTAATGCATCCCCAGCACAATGTAAAGCTACGATCCAAAGTGGTCCTGTTTCTGCAAATAATAGTCCATTACTCTTTTTGCCGTAGAGAACATTTGTACACCAGTGTCGGTGATATAATCCAACTTTTCTAAATTGATTACAGTACATTTTCTAAGTACAGTAACAGCTTGGCAAAAGACAGGCTAGAATAAGTAATGGTCTAGCACACAGTAATTGAATCTGTGTTGAAAGGACATGCAACCAGTGATGAGCAGAAAACCAGGAAAGAAAACAGTAATTAGAGAATGTAAATACAGACACAGACTAAAAAGGACACCCACGATAAAGAAAGCAGAACAGTGACGGACGGTTGAGCAATAGGGATGGAAGGAAAATAAGAAAAAGCCGGGAGAGAGTGCTGGAGAAAATTTCGAATTCCAGGCTGGAAAAAAGTGCGAGAATATTCCAGCATTTTCTGTCCATTAACCCAGGCAGCCGTGAAAGTGTTACTGTGCTGAAGGTCGGGAAGCATTAAAACAATAAAGAAAGAATATTAGTATCCGTGGTGCTGTTAAGCTACAACACAGTCGCAGTCATTAAAAATAATAATAAAAGATTCCTAAGTGCTTTCAGAGAGTACATTTTCTATTTATTGTATTGTATTTGTATTCTTATAATGGAAATTACTAACAAGTATCGCAAAAATACTAATACTAATGATAACCACAATAATCATCACCATCATCATTATCAAATAATAATGATAATATCAGTACCGGTATTATTGAAATATAACACTACTACTACTACTACTACAACTACTACAATTATTATTATTATTATTATTATTATTTTTATTAATTATTATTATTATTATTATTACCCGTCCCTGCCCCGGAGGGGCTCGGGGACGGTTAATGTTTCACTCTGTTTGTTAGTTTGTTTGTCTCTCTGTTAACAACTTTACACGAAAACTAATGTTGCGATTATGAATAAAATTAAAAGGATGATGGGCTGTGACCTGATCACCTGGTTAAATTTTGGGCCAAACTGAGTCCAGGTCCAGGCTGTAGGCACCCAATATATATATATATATATATCGCCATAACTCCTATCATATTTGTCATATCGACATTAAACCAAGACCTAATGGTGCATTTTTCAAATCTGCATCCTATAACATGTCTTATAACACCAGGGGGTCACCCCAAGTTAGCGGTAGAGGGGTCAGTGTCAGATGGGTCGGGCATAGAATTTCAAATTGGCATTAAATCATCAATTTTCACCTGATTTAATCCAAATAACATATGTGACATCCTTGCGTAGATATCCTGTTGTGTTTATGTGTTACACTAAAATGACTGCCGGGGACGGGTTTGCTGTGCCTTGGCGCCGGTTATTATTATTATTATTATTATTATTATTATTATTATCATTATTATTATTATTTTATTATCATAATTATTAGAAATAGTAGTAGTAGTAGTAGTAGCAGTAGTAGTAGTAGCAGTAGTAATAATAGTAGTAGTAGTAGTAGTAGTAGTGGCAGCAGAAGAGAAGCTGCAGCAGCAGCAGCTTAGTAGTAAATGACATAATGCTCAAACAACACGTGGAGAGAAAGGGGAATTTAAAAGTAGATAGATGAAGATAAATCAAAGATATAAATCAAGGAAAAAAAAAGTAGTAATTAAAGCATGTCAAAAGACCAGAGACTAAAGCGGACATCCACAATATAGAAGGGAGAACAGTGACAGATAGTGAAAACAATTGGAAAACGAAAGGGTTGGCTGTGAGGGATGGGAAGAAAATATATGCCTCAGGGGCGCAAGATCATCAGCCCTTAGGCCTGACAGGTATGGATTACGAAGCTGCTGTGGTCGAGAGCCTCGTTGACCAGCGACTCCTGGAGGTTAATATCTTTATTAGCACTGTAAAGGTAAGGGGAAAAAAAAGCAGTAAAAGTAGTAGTATATGGTCGGTAATGACAGTCGTCTGCGTGTATAAGGCCAGCGGATAGTATTATGAGGGTTAGTGTTAACCCTCACATTACAGTTACAAATGATGAACTGTGTTATGAAAGTTGGTTTTGATCATCACAATGTAATCCCCAAATGGATGGAGGTGATTTTTAGTAGTAGTAGTAGCAGCAGCAGCAGCAGCAGCAGCAGCAGCAGTAGTAGTAGTAGTAGTAGTAGTACTAGTACTAGTGCTAGTAGTGCACACCATCCATTTGGGAATTACATTGTGATGATCAAAACAACTTTCATAACACAGTTCACCATTTGTAACTGTAATGTAAGGGTTAACACTACCCCTCATAATACTATCCGCTGGCCCTATACACGCAGTCGACTGTGATTACCGACCATATACTACTACTTTTATTGCTTGTTTTTCATTACCATTACAGTGCTAATGCAAGTAAGTCCTGGCTCAATCGGTAGAGAGTTGGCCTGCAGTCCTAACGGACCCTGGTTCAAATCCCGCTGGTGCAGGGAACAGTTTAAGGATTTGAATTTCATAAAATCAGACTTCACTGTTCTACCAGAAGACCCGCCGACATGTCGTAAAAATACCCCCGCTAATACCAATACACCATTCTTGTATGAGACAGCCCTAGCATGTATTCAGTATGGAAGGTGGGTGTTAGCGCCGAAGTGGTGACATGTAGAGGTGTGCGGTGCGTAGGAGGACTACTGGGCCTTGAAAGCAGGCTGTGAAGCCTATGCCCAGAGTCAGTCAAAAAAAAAAAAAAAAAAAAAGTCCATCTTCGTGAAACCAGCTTACTATCAAGATGCACAGAAAGCATTAAGAGGCACAAACGTGATAGTGACCAAGGAAGGTCAGAGGCATCTAGGTGCTGTGCTTGGAACTAAGAAATTCAAAGACAAATATGTGAGTGATAAGGTAAAGACATGGATGGAAGAAATTCATACACTATCCAGCCATGCAAAAACAGAACCGCATGCAGCATACAGCGCATAAGCCTATGGTGTAAAGCACAAGTGGACCTTCGTAATGAGGACCATACCAGACATCGAGTTGCTGCTATAACCACTGGAGAATGCTGTTAGGGATTCATTCCTCCCATCACTGACCAGTGGCCACATCCCCACACCAGAAGAGAGGGACCTTCTAGCACTACCACCCAGGATGGGAGGCCTTGGCATTATAAATCCAGCAGCTGTGGCAAGCTACGTACACAGAAATTCACTCAGGCTCACCGAATCCTTGTCACAGAAGATTTGCACCCAGGTTGAGACGAGTGAAATCAACCACCAAAGGCATAAAGACATAAAGACACAGATAAGCAAGGAGAGTGAAGCATGACAAAAGGACCAGCTGCAGCACATAATCGAACATCTAACACCAGACCAGTGCAGAAGAGCCGAAATTGCACAGGAGGTTGGGGCATCGAACTGGCTCACAACCCTGCCTCTCAAGACGAAAGGCTTGCACTTCAACAAACAAGAATTTACTGCCGCCATAGCCTTGAGATATGGGTGGCTAATAGAGAACCTACCTCAACATTGTGCCTGTGGCACTGCATTTCATGCAAACCATGCAATGGTATGCAAGAAGGGAGGCTTTGTTTGCATCCAACACGATGAAGTACGTGACCTCAGTGCCAAAATGCTGCAGGAAATTTGCCATGATGTCACGACTGAGCCTGCTCTGCTACCCCTGGACGGTGAGCACTTCACCCACAGAACAGCAAACACATCAAATGATGCAAGAGTGGATGTCAGTGCTCGAGGTTTCTGGACACGTGGGCAGAGGGCGTTCTTCGACATCAGGATATTCGATCCCATGGCAGCATGCCATCGCGAACTGTCACTCGATGCTGCACACATAAGGAATGAACAAGAAAAAAATAAAAATTATCAAGAAAGGATCCATCATGTGGACCACGATCGATTCACTCCCCTTGTGTTCACAACATCAGGTGGGATGGGTCTAGAAGCGGTGAGATTCTACTCGAGACTGGCAGAGGTTCTTTCTGAAAAGAAACGTCAACCACAGAGTTCTGTTATGGCCTGGATGAGATGTCGACTGTCATTCTCCCTTGTCAGGTCTGCTCTGCTATGTCTCAGGGGCACAAGATCATCAGCCCTCAGGGCTGTCTCTCTGGCGGGTATGGTCGACAGTCGCATAGGCCAGCGACTTCAATAGTTTAATGTCTTTATTTACACTGTAATATTAATAAATATAAAATAAAATAATAATAGTAATAGGAGATGGTTGGTAACCACAGCCGTTGGCGTGCTTGGGGCCAACAGATTGTAATATGAGGGTTAGTGTTAACCTTCAAATTACAACTACAAATGGTGAACTGTATTAGGAAGGTTGCTTTTGATCTTCACAATATAATTCTCAAATGGATGAAGGTGATTAAAAAAAGTAGTAGTAGTAGTAGTAGTAGTAGTAGTAGTATCAGTAGCAGTAGTAGTAGTAGTAAGAGAAGTACCAGTACTACTAAGAAGTGGAAGGAGAAGAAGAAGGAAATGGAAAAAACAACAGCAACAAGAAAAGAGGAAGAAACATTGGAAGATGAATACAAAGAAAATGAACAAGAAGAAAAAGAAGAGGAAGAAGTAAAAGGAAAAGTAGCAAAAAATAAAGAAAAAGAAGAAAGGAAGAAGCAAAACGAAGAAACAGTAGAAAAAGGAGAAAGGAAGAAGAAGAAAAAAAAGCAGAAGAAGAAAAAGACAGTGACTAACTGCCAGTAGGAGTGTTCCATACTCACCCTCTCGGGTGGTCCTCCTTTTTATGCAGACAATTGTACACCATTGAGTACCCAGGGGGCAAGTAGGGTTCAGCAGTCATGGATTGTTATAAATGACTGTGGCATATCTTTTTAATCACTGGACCTCCAGGAACAATATCCAGGTGCACATCCTTGGTAAGTGACTACTGTAAGTTGGGAATCCAAGATGGCGTCCAAGGTGTCTACCATATCCATAAATATTAATGTCGGTCATAATTTGCAATAATTTCAAGTGATACTTTTTTTTTTTTTTTTTTAAGGGGCAAGAATTTCATTTTTAATAATATCAAAGTAATATGACGTACCTTTACCCGTAAATCAATTTCTGTTCGCTTGAAATCCAAGATGGTGTCCAAGATGGCTGTCATATATAGAAATGTTCACAAGTTTGTCATACTTTACACTTATTTCAATGTAATAGAAGTTTTCTACGATTTTTATGGACAAGGAATTAATTCACGATAATTTTTAAGTAATCTGACATCTTTACCTGTACTTTCCATCCTTGTTTAATGAGGATGGCACAATGCACTGGAGCAAAATGAAATCTTGTGAAAACTATGAAGATACAGGAGTAAGCAGTTGTGAAAAGTTGCCACCCATCAACAAAGCGTGTGCATCTGTGATCGATGTCATGACTGGGTTCGTCGTTTGTCATTTGTGAAAGGTGAAAAGTTCTCTGCCATTGCACTTGCATACAAACAATTCTTAGTGAATTTCCAGCTAATGCAGTGGCTGATCGCCTGTGTTTTGATCGTTACAGAAGTCCAAGTGTGAACGAAACGAGAAGACAGATAAGGACTGATAAGCCAAAAACAGTAAAAAATATTTGATGTGTCAGACCAGCACAAAGCACCAGATCCTTCGGAGTTCTATACTTGTCCTACAGTGCACGGTTACCTGCTTACCTGAGTGATAAATGGTGTCAACTCCAGTCTTCATGTTCGGGTACCACCAAAATTTATCTGGTTGGTGGTTTCATGGAAGAAACTAAGTCAGTAACGCTGCAAAATGGAAATGTATATAACTGCTGTCCCTGCCCTTGAATCACACATGATGAGGCAGATGCTCGTATTTATTTTGCATGCCCTGTCTGGCTTTCAAGTCGACAAATTCAAATGATACATAATATGTTATTCCCTTCTGTCTATATTATGCATCCACCATTTTGAAAGATCTTCCTGAACTTCGGGTCAATACAGCAACAGACAGTTACCTTCCAATACATGACACTGCCAATGCACCGCAACCATTCAGGTGCATCTCACTTTCAAGTGTTCACAGTTTAAGTGGCAGGGATACCATCAGCAGGCCCCCCCCACCCCTTTATTTACCAGCAAATAAGGATGGTTAGCAGCAAGGAAAAGTTCACATGGATGTTATGGCAGCCTTTGGCAGTGACACCAATGCTATCATAACTAAAGATACTTGTCACCGTCTACACAAAGAATGACGAGATGTCAGATATTTCTTTGAGTGAGATTTGCACTCTAAATCTTTCTGCCAACAAGACCACACTTCTCACATTCCTTCAATCTACTGAGTATGCTTTCATGCAGCATCTGAAACGTTCTGGCATGTCAACAAAACAGCACATGTTGAAAAGCCTTGCATTCCTTCAGTGGATGAATATGGATGGAGTGTAAAGCAAGCAGAACTTATGCCAGTTCCAGGGACTGCAGAACTGTGGCCACCAGAGATGTTTACACCCCTTTCTTGTGGTTTCAGAAAAGGTTGTTTAAGAAATAATTGTTCATGTGCCAATCGAAATGTTCTATGTTACCTTGTCTGCAGATGCCGTGGATCTCCAGAGAGCTGTTTCAGAGTTTAGTACTTCCAAGAAATTGAGAATAGCCTTGACTCTGATTAGATTTCCTATGAATATTGTATTCCCTTTTCCAAATTTGAACAGGATTATCTGTGTATTGGACTAAATCTCAGTATTTGCTTTTGAGTTGTTATAACGGTTGTGTCATATTTCATTCACAAAAAACTGTGTTAGTGTAAGGATGAATAATGTTTAATTGCTGGAATATCATAATGGATTTTAAAAGAACTTATTTTCAAGACATTTCTCTGAGTGTGCTGTTTCTACACCCAGTAATTGTATTTTTGCAAAATTTCTCAGTCATTATATATGTATGTACACATTTTATAGAGAAGAGAATTCGCTGTTCATTTTAAAAATTATTAAATTTAAAAAATATTTTGTATTTTTGAACATAATCATTTTCGTTACTTATGAAGAAAAATAATATGACATAATTGTCCTTAAAACATGAATAAATATGATTATATAAAATTTATTTGACAAGTTATCATCATAAAGTAAAACAGATAGAATCGGCAGCCATTTTGGAAGCCGTCTCGGAATCCCAATTTACAGTAGTTGGTTTCCAAGGTTCTGCACCTGTATAATGTTTCTGATGATCCAAGTATTTAAATGGTAAGCAACAACTTTAATAATAACCCATGTCTGGTTGATCAGGAAAAAATGGCTTTTGTCCCCTGGATATAGCTGGGAGGTAGTTAACTGACACATAAATAATGATCATAAACAAAACAAAGAAACATTCGTCTAACTTCAAATGAAGTAGGGATCATACTTTTTTTTTTTCTTTGGGTAACTCGAGAACTTAGAACAATGCTGTTTTGGATACGTCGTATGTTTACCAATATGCAAGTCCTAAAAGTGACATTTTCACCCCATTGGTAAGTTGTGTCATTATTTCCTAATAACATTTTCTAAGCATTTAGGGTTATTTTAACTCCAAAACACCTAACAAAAATTTGTCGTCGAGGGGGCCTATTCGAGGTAGATAGTGGTAAGGACAAGGTAGACGTTGCAAGGTGACAGGGTAACGAGTCCTGCCTATACTCCATTTCACCAAGTTTGGTACCATCAGCGATGTCCTCAACGCCTGTAGTGTTCATGTAAATCATTTGCACTAGGTGAACCTCTACTTATTACCTTGAGACTCAATATAAAAGACAATATAAAAAGGTATATCCAGTACTGAGGACCCTTATCAATGCTACAGGTGTTGAGGACATCACTGATGGTGCCAGACTCGGTGAAATGGAGTATAGGTGTTCGGGCAGTACAAGCCGAGTGCAGGCATAATCAAAGTGGGCTGAGAAAACACCAGTGCCGGTGGTACAGTACTACCTGCCTGAGTCCATATGCCTACCGAATACCGATATCCACATGTAACTGTAAATAGTGATAACAGTGCATTATAGTTTAATACGAAATCAAGTGCTTAACGTGGAAAGTGAATATCAAACGGTCTGTTGATATTCTTGGAGTAAGCTAATATATGGATTATATTATCGAATATTTCGTAGCACAATATGAATTATTAACCCCCGAAACCTGTGACGGTTATGTAGCTATAATGAAGAGGGAGGCCATTTTCGTCCATATAGTTATCAATAATAATAATAGCTCTGGAACGGTTGATGTTTGAGCACACGTTGATATAGCATTTTTTTTTTTTTTTTTTTTTTTTTTTTTTTGCTAAAAATTACTTCCTCTATAATTTCCGAAAGTTATGACTTTTCCTCCATAGACATCCTATACATTACTTTGGCAGATATATTTAGAACAAAAAATGTCAGATTACCTCCATTCTCTCTTCGTTGCTAGGACCCAGTTTTAAGCCAAAGTAAAGTTGGCAACACCATGAATATGGTATATAGATGTTATCACAATGAAGGGGACAAGTAACGTGTGTGTGTGTGTGTGTGTGTGTGTGTGTGTGTGTGTGTGTGTGTGTGTGTGTGTGTGTGTGTGTTTGCTTGTTTCCTGCCTTTGACAGTGCAATGCTAGAACGAAATGACAATCTATCTATCTATCTATATCTATATCTATCCATCTGTCTATAATATTTTCAGTTTATTCTGTTACTTCTCATCAACTCTTCCCACAGCTCTTAATTTTTCGTAGTACTTAAAAAAAAAAAATGGTTTGACTGCGGCTTTTTAATCTTTTTTCATTATCTTATCGTTACGTACCTCTTCCCTTGAGTTAAAAGTCATGAAATCGGCTAGTTCAATAATTTTATCTTCATTTCTTCCCACTCGAATGTCTATTTGGCTCCTCACTTTTATCCGCGTCTCCTCACTCCCCTCTCATCCCTGCCTTCAGATTCTTACGAATCCCACTGGTTTAACTTTATTGGTTCTTTATTTCTTTCCTTTTACTGCGAGTTCTCCTCGTTCTTTTTCGTTCTACCTAGTCTTCTATTGTTCTTTCCTTCCCTTTCTCAATTAGTGTCTCAATTGGTGTCTTATAATGAGATGGAAGGATAGAATAGACATGGTATATGAGAGATAGGGGTGTAAGTTGGGGGATGGGCAACGAAATGGCAGGGGACAGGTCGACACGGAGGTGATTTGTTTGAGGCCTCCCCTTACAGGTTTAAGGTGTCTGGCTCTAGCTAGATTTTTTATTCTTATTTATTTATTTATTTATTTATTTATTATTATTATTTTTTTTTTTTTGCTGTTTATGAGCGCCGTCTACTCCTCTTCCATTATCTTTTTCCTTCGGCTACACGCCTACCCCATTTTGTTCCAGATAATCAGCTTAATTTCGAGATCTTACATCGTGTCTTTCTTGTTATTTCTTTTCTCTTAGTCATGATCATAGAGCACTCTTGTCATTCTTTCTGTTTCGTAGCATCCTTTACAACCATACCTCATACCGTTTACCTAACTTCTAATAATATCCATGAAATTCCGGAACATTATTATTTATTTTTTTTTACTCTTTCTTCAACATATCTTCTATACTACCTTTACATGCCGTTGTTTCTCCCACCTTTTAATTATTTATTTATTTTGTTGTTGTTTCTCCCCTCCTGCGTAGTCTCATTTCTGGTCATGCGTATCCTCTTCCTCAATCCCTTCACTCAGTTGACGTAATATAGTTTTCTTTATCTTTCTCGTACTTTCGAGCGACTGAGACCAGTTTAGGAACTACTTCGAACAGGCAGGAAAAGATATTATTATTATTAACAACTTTCACAGCCAGTGTTCTAAGTTGCAACATGCTGCCCGGGGGTGGCAGGAGTAAAATATACAGTTATCATCTGACTAATGGTGTTAAACCTAGATGTAATAACAATTACTTCAGTCCGTTCCTTACTTCCATTTACCCATCTTTCCCCTCCCTTGCTTTACCATCAAGCACATATCCTGTCCACTATATCTGCCTTCCTTTTGGCATTGTCTCTCTACTGCTTTTACTTCTATTGATTTCTTGTTTTATTTATTGAATAAATTTCATCTTATTCTTTCTTCACCTTTTTTTTTTGGCTGAATCGGTAGAGAGGTGGCCTGCAGTCCTGATGGACCCAGGTTTGAATCCCGGCTGGGGCAGGGAACAGTTTAAGGATTTGAATTTCATAAAAGCAGACTTTCCTGATCTACCAGATGACCCGCCGACATGTCATAAAAGTACCCCTGCTAATACCAATACACCAGTCCTGTATGAGACAGCCCTAGCATGTATTCAATATGGACGGTGGGTGTTAGCGCCGAAGTGGTGACATGTGGAGGTGTAGGAGGACTACTGGGCCTTTGGATAGGCTACTGCCCCCGAGATATAGGCCCTGAAGCCTTTGCCCAGAGTCGGACACATAAAAAAAAAAAAAAACATAATTAACACTCATTACACATTAAAATATGAGTTTTACAATTATATGGCAAGAATATAGAAAATCACAATTAGATAAGTTTGATGGGCCTATATGTGAGGTCTGTGTTTTCTATACGAAGGATAAGATAACAAATCTGAAGAATCTTGAAAGATGTTGAGCAAAGATGTATAATAACTACAAGAGTGAAGACTGTATTTAGTTATTAAAATCACCTAGAATAAATATAATTAATATAGTGAGGTGAGTGATGAAGAAGCGAATAAGGTATACCAAAATATAAGCATAGGAAAAAATGCTGTGATATAAAGAATGCGATGGAGTGCGAGAAAGCAAGAGTACTGATGAATGATACAATGGATGGATTAAGCATGTGCAATGATGCATAAGACATTAGGGGCATCCCTTTATAATCGATGATATGTTCCCCTTTCCATACACATGCATGGCTTGTGTCGGCTGGGTGGATATGATATTTTTGATTGCCTGCCCGACGAGCTATGTACAGTACGTGTGAGATTTACGTGTGCATCTTTATTAGCTCTTCTTCATTTACCCTTTGAAATTCTTATTTCTTGAGAAAGGGCGTTGAAATCCGATTTACTAATTATAGAAATAGGTTGGCATCCATCATATTTGGTCTAGGATTCACATTTTTTTTTTTTTTATAATTTGTCTGCTTCTTCTGAATGTTATGTTATGAAAGTTTTGAAATTACGAGAAGCTCGTGTTTAACTTTTGAAAAAGCGTTGAGAGAGAGAGAGAGAGAGAGAATGAAGTAATGCCGAAGAGAGCCAAACTGCGATAGATTGAGGGGGAATGTAGTTTAAAAAATATATATTTTCTATATGGAAATGGTACAAGTATAGATTTTAAGTAAATGATAATTAAATGCCAGAGATATCTGAAACAATAAAATACTATAATGATGACTGCCCTTGACAAGAGGTTAAAATAAATCTGACTGTATGCAGATGAAATATGCTGCAAATTAACCCGCCCCATCCTGTCGACGTATGGGTACGTTGCAACGATTTGCATTTGCCAGTCCTGGCGACGTACCAGTACGTCGTGCAATTGCAATGTGCATAATTTCGACAATTTTCAAATTTCGCGCTTGATTTGCGTTACGTATCCTCGCATGACCTTCCCCTACCTGCCACCAGGCGGGGACACTCGGCAACCCTGCGCGACCCACGCTAACCCGCCACTCATCCACTCACCTGGTAGCAACGGTCCTGCTCAGACATGGCTAAGAGAGGTCTCTCAGATGGCGAAAGTCAAGCCGCCCTGGACGCCTTTACAGGCGACAGTGATTCCCCACTGGGCGACGAGGTTGTTGATAAAGATTATGTGCAGCCAGAGGAGGAAGAAACCACCAGCAGTGACGAGGAAGTTCCGTCTCCCAGGAAGCGGCAGTACGTGACTTACCGTGCTGCTAGAGAGGGGCAGCAGGCAAAGAAGGCACGTGCAACATCCTATGCCTATCCCCAACGTGATTTGGAACCAGAATTCGAGGACGAGGACGAGGACGAGGACGGAGCCGTGGGACGTGCTGCCACGTGGTATGGACATGAGGTCATCACTCATCGTGGGACAGAGTGCACACCACATCGGACGAGCAGGTATGGGCCTAGCATTTTGTTTGGGGAGTTAGGAAGTGCCGTGGAGGGAGTGGGGAGTGAAAGGGAAAGTACAGGGAGGATTAGGGAAAGTGAGAGTGACGTGAGTGACTCATTGCTCTCCCTACATAGTGTGAGGCAGCGTAGTGTATCACGTGGGCGAGTGCGGGTGCATTCATTGTCATGTGAGGTTGTGAGGGAGGGGGAAGATGGGGAGGAACCACTCCCAAGCACGTCTTATGCTCCCCAATATCCCCTAACACGTGGTCGAGCTAGGGTGCATGAGAAAGCATGTGGTGTTGTCATGGAGGGGGAAGGTGGGGAGGAACCTCTCCCCAGCATGTCTTCTGCTCCCCAATATTCCCCTACTTCATCCCCACAGCCCCCTAATGTTCCTCAAGGCCGTAAGGGTAAGGGAAAGGGAAAGGGTAAAGGCAGAGGGAAGAGGTCTGAAAGTGGGGAAGCCCTCCGCACTCCTTCTCCCCCACCTCCCCAACCAGGATCTCCTCCCCACCCAGATGAAGGCGGTGATGGGGATGATGGGGACGAGGGATTTGTGGCGTGGAATTGGGAAGATGGGAGTGATTTTTCTCCCCTCATTCACCCCTTCACTGAGCAGGGGCGCTCTGGCTGCATTGCTCCAGGAATTCACCGTAATTCCACCAAGTTGGATTTTTTCCACCTGTTTTTTGGTGAGGCATTTGTGGAGCAGATTGTATACCATACCAACCTGTTTGCAAGCACTCAGCGCCTTGCGAGTGAAAGATTGGGAACAAGGAGTATGCATTCTATCATCTATGATTACCCTGTCTCCCTTTCAGAAATGTTCTTATTTTTTGCCCTGGTCCTTTTGATGGGTATTATATGAAAGAACAGAATTCCTGCTTACTGGACTAGGGACCCTATTATGTTTACCCAATTATTTGGTCAAGTGATGAGCCGTAATCGGTTTCAACAAATTCTAAGTCGCTTCCATTTCTATGATGCTCATGATCCTGCAAATGTGAACAACACTGATAAAATGAGGCGAATTAGGTTGATCTTTGATCACCTGAGGCAAACCTTTCGTTCCTCATTCTATCCCTATAGAGACCTCGTCATAGACGAGAGTCTCGTGTTGTGGAGAGGCAATATTTCATTTAGGCAGTATATACCCAGCAAAAGGCACAGTTTTGGGTTCAAGATCTTTGTTATGTGCGACTGTAGGACTGGATACGTGCAAGACATAGTCTTGTACACCGGTGCACAGACAGACATAATAGAAGATCGAAGTATTGGGCTGTCGGGAGCAGTGGTAAAGACGATGATAAAAGACTACCTTCATCGTGGTCACGTCCTCTACCTGGACAATTGGTACACTAGCCCTCTTCTTGCTCGTTATCTTCACACACATGAAACTGGAGTCTGTGGAACAACCGTGAAGGTGAACCGGCGTCACATGGCCAAGGTAGGGCGGAAACTTGCAAGGAATGAGGATGTCTTCTTCAAAGCCAACAACATCCTTGCAACTGTATGGAATCACAATAGAGAGGTAAGCCTATTGTCAACGGTTCACCGCCCCTTGATGCACCGTACTGATTCAGTTGATTACCGTAGCGAGAACAGGCGTCGTATTTGGAAACCTGAGTGTCATGGACTGTAATATAAACATGCGCCTCGTGGACCAGTCAGACCCCATGATATCGACGGTAGAGTGTGCCAGGACCACGATGAAGTGGTATAAAAAACTGTTCTTTCACTTGCTAGACATCACTGCTCTGAATTGCCACCACCTTCACGCCACGACAACAAGAGTTCAGGAAACCTTTGAAGGGTTTGTGAGGGAACTCACAAGAGAAATGTTTGCACGGTATGCTGTAGAAAGGCCCCAACATCGCACCCGCACTTCCCCTATTGCACAAACTCCCCTGAGAATATCCGGCCGCCATTTCCCCACTCCTATCCCTCCCCAGCCAAACAGACCTAGGCCCCAACGCAGGTGTCACGTGTGCAGCAATTCCCGGGTGAGACTCACCACACAGAGGAAGGACACCCGCTATAAGTGCGTGGAGTGTGACGTGGGTCTCTGTTTTCACCCATGTTTCAGCGAATATCACACGTTGATGCAATTCTGATATGGTGTGAATGCGACAGGACGCTGAAACTATGAGGTAAATGCGACAGACAGACGCTC
Organism: Coenobita brevimanus; assembly: GCF_032717465.1. Classification (NCBI taxonomy): domain Eukaryota; kingdom Metazoa; phylum Arthropoda; class Malacostraca; order Decapoda; family Coenobitidae; genus Coenobita; species Coenobita brevimanus. The sequence continues at coordinate 29,544,369 of NC_137008.1, read as the reverse complement.
AGTGAAATTATCAGCCATGTTGATCTCCAAATATTAGTATAAAGTGCATACGGGTATAACATAAGGGCAAAAATTGTATGTAAGTATATAAATATGCTGTAAGTGGAAACATACATAGCGAGGGTTTTATGATGCGATATTCTGTCGCTCAGTGCAATAAATACGGCCCGTAATTATATAATTATTATTATTGGAAATGCTTACGGGTATAATATAAGTTCAAATTATTGTAAGTGCTGAAATATATTCTAAGTCAAATATTCATAGCGTGTGTATAGAGATGCGATATCCTGACGCTCAGTTGAATGAATAAGGCACGTAATAGTGAAAATAGAAGTCAACAAGTGGTAAAGTGTGTAATATATGTGAAGAATTAGTATATAAATGTGTGAGTATTATGTTGGTAGAAACATTCATTGCGAGGGTATTTTCATGCGATATTCTCACGCTCACTTGAATAAATAATGCCAGTAAGTATGTACAGTGCAGTATAGGGGTGTAAACGTGTGTAATGTAAGTGGGAAATTATAATTGGAGTGAATAAATAAAGTAGATGATGAAACACGAGTGTTTGAGATCGTGGTTGCTACGTGAATATGCGCTAGCATATCGCTAAATGCCCTCGTAATGAATGAAAATAATTGAAAACATTTACAGTGGTGGAGGAAAGGTTCTATGTAAAGGGAAAAATAATAGGAAAGTGATAAAACAATTGGGTATGTTGAAATACGAGTCAGAGCGAGTGCGCTTACTAAGCTGATGTGCGCTAGACTTATGCTGCATGTCATCATAATGAATGAAAACATCTGAAAACATTTACAAACAGTTGTAATTGGTAAAATGTCATTGAAACAGAAGTATACAAGTAGAAAAACTGATATGTTGACTGATACAAGAAACTTAGCATATAGCATGTTACGACTCGGACCAAACTCGTTATGCTCGCGCGATGGTACAATGCTTATTTTTCATATAATTGTCTGAAATCCATTATATTGTTACTGTTATTGTTTATTAGTTCAAATTCAATAAATATAGAGGTGTTGTGTGTTGTTTCTCCCAGTATTCCTTACCATAGAAAACGTGAGCGCCTGGAACGTCCATTATATACAGAATACGCTACCTGGCTCGGGGGACCACACCTGTATGGACCACTTATAGACCGCGGTAAGCCCTTTCTTCGTGACTTTCCTTCGTTTCTCAACCTAAGCGGAAGTTTGAGCCAAAAAAAAAAATTTTCCAAAAAGGCTCAGGACTGGGGGATGTCGGAGGGGCGGAAAACCTTGGGACGTGACGGGTTAAGAATGCACAAGGGACACTTATCATAGTTCTCTACGTAGCCCAAATTGACAGTGATACGAGGTGCGTCACATTAGTGCTGCGACCACTGAACTTCTCTATCTAGAGCAGATAATCATTCTGTATTTATGTAACTGACCGTAATTCTTAAGTCCTGTACTCACCAGTGAAGAATAACGTTGTTTTATATGTATCTTTTTTAAATCCGTCATGTCCCGAGGTTTTCCGCACCTCCGACATCCCCCAGTCCCGAGGTATTTTCGAAAAAAAAAAAAATTGGCTAAAACCTTCGCTTTTGGTGAGAAACATCGAAAATTCATAGAGAAATCGCTCACCTGAGGTTTAAAATACCCAATCCAGGTAGGAGTTCCTTCTTACCTGACTGGGTTTTCTAACATGCTAGCACCAAAGAAAACGAGTTCTATGGGAGGGTAACTATTTTATCCACTCATAAACGGTATTTATTTATTTACTTGGTACGAATGTATATGTAGTATGAGAGTATATTGGTTTTCAAGCAGTAATAAAGGCATTATAAGCATTGTTTCACTCACTAACTAATCACCATACCTGACCTTTTTTTGCCACATTACCTGATTATTATTTCTGCCTGTTTCTTCTTCTAATGCTATGTAAACATTGTCCTCCACATTGTCATCGATTGGGGAATCACTCTGGCCCTGAATATCTTTATTAGCCAGGTCACTGGTAACAGGTGAATTGCCGAGACAATGGCGTGAGGGGGGGAGGGGGAAGGTTATGCAGTGTAAGGCATTGTCCCTGCTTGGCATCTTGTAGAGGAAGGTGTCCCATGTATACATACAAAAAATCATGCGCGAAAATTGAAAATTGCGCAAATTAGGGACCTTGCAATTGCACGACGTACCGGTACGTCGCCGGGACTGGCAAATGCAAATCATTGCAACGTACCCATACATTGACGGGACGGGGCGGGTTAATGGCTATTGACTGTCATATCAAAGACCATAGTCACATATATATATATATATATATATATATATATATATATATATATATATATATATATATATATATATATGGATATAGATAGATAGATAGATATAGATATATAGATATATATATATATATATATAGATAGATAGATAGATATATAGATAGATATCTAATATACTACAGCAGTAGCCGTGTGTTTGTGTGTGTGTGTATTTTGGGCAGCCGAAACTACAAATCGCACCAGAACTGGTATAAAAATCTCATAAAATTTGCTGATATGAACAAATTTATTCCTATCACAATTGAGAACCTTTTACTATATTTAATGAGTGATCATTTTTTTACCCGGTCGGTTGCCGTGGCCGAGTGGTTAATATCTCGGGCTACCATGCGGACAACTTGGGTTCCCTTCCCGAAGCGAGGTGAAGGCGCCTTTCTTCGGTACGGAGGCGTCCTGGTGCACCAAAATTGGCATGAAAATTGCAGAAAATTTGCTGATGTCGAAAAACTTGGTCCCATCTCAATTGATGATTTTTTATTAGAGTTAAGAATGATCAAAGTTTGGTTCGGAAAACAGTTCATTCGGTACCGGGACTTTTAGCAATCGAGACTACTCAAGCCATGTGAGAAGTACAAGGAAACGAGCGGTCAGAGCGAGAGCCCTCCGCAGGAGCAAGTGCGAGAGGGCTCGAAGGGTACACGAGCACTTGTAGATATATATATAGTTCATTCATATAACATTGATATTTTTCAATATGAACTTAAAGAAACACAATAATAATAATAATAATAATAATAATAATAATAACAACAACAACAACAACAATAATAATAATAATTAATAAATGATAATAATGACAATAATAATAATAATAATAATAATAATAACAATAATAATAATAAAAAAAAATAGGAACAAGAATAAATCTAAGCTAACATCCAAACACTGCTCAGCCTAACAATAAACTGCTAACTTACACTAACGGCAAAGACACAGATAGCTAAACCTAACAAAATATTCACACTGCTTTCATTTACGGTTAAAATACTTCGACCAATAGAACACAACTGACTGCAAATGTGTAATGCTTCTCTGTATTTAACACCTGCACTCATCACCTGCTGACTGTCAGGTGAGGCATATAGATTATTATAGGGGACTTCAGTAAATGAAAGAGAACCAGGTGAGTCACGAACTATTCCATATACATCAACTGTCGACCCTAATTAAGAGAACATATCAAACATAATACAAAACAACATCATTTGTACACAAAGTGAGCCACCTCACCAAACAAAAGAGCATCGGCTGCAAATGACCGGCATCTTTCTATATTGCACATGCATTCATCAACTGGTGACTGTCACTCGAAGCTCGAGGTTTAATATATGGGACATCCGTATTAGAAACAACTGTAAGAAGTAGGAACTACTGCAAATACTTCATCTGGCAACTCTGATTAAATAACAGACTGTATACACATTTACATTGAAAAAGACCAAAATCACACAGTAAAATAAAGTCACATCACTCTGTTCAGTCCGGTTTCTCTCAAGAGACCCATCAGTTTTTCACATAATATCACCATCACCCACGACCCAAAGAGTAAAATAGAAGGCTGCTGCACTGCAGTAATTTATAAGTGAAGATGCTCACGAATAAATCGCCGACATTGGATGATATGATCTATAGAAAACACAGCCCACTCGACATCACAGTGAGACGGAGATCATTTTTAACTAGAAAGGCACTCAGTAGAGCGCATACCTCCGTCAAGGCCCAACATGCAGTTCCTTTTAATTCAGTCAAGTCTAACCCAATACGGAAAACGACTACCCCCCTATAAAAGCATATTTAATCCGCTAGATCCGGAATTTTATATGGATCCGCGCCAAACTGTACACATTCGTAGATAACCACATCCTAAATATGCCTAATACTTTCCATCAAGATCCATCCAATATTCACTGAAAATTTTACGAAAATGTCAAAAAACGCCATATCTCGCAATGTTAAAGTGAAAAAAAAAAAGAAAAGAAAACCTGGATCCGCACCAAAATAAAATGGAGTCAATTCTTGACCAAGGTCCATTCTTCTACCAAGTTTCGTGGAAATCCGTCCAATAGTTTTTGTGTAATGTTGCTCACAAACCAACCAAACAACCAACAAAAAAAAGCACGGGGGTGAAAACATAACCTCCTTGACGGAGGTAATAAATGGCAACTTATGAGTTAGCATCGTACTATTCTTTCTTAAACGTGCCAAAACTTTCTGTTCCACGGGACTCAGATGATTGGTAGATTCCCAGTCGCCGTTGAGTAGCTTGCAAGTTGGTATATTTAGTCTGGTCCACAAGCCTTGACACAAATTTACTGATTTCTTTCCAAGGAAGAGACTCGACTGTAGATCACGAGAAACGTCGCAAGTCTCCTTGAGTTTCACAGCCGACTTCACAGGTAAGTAAGCCTGCTCATTGCCGTATATACAACACTGACCAGGCACTCAGATCAGCATGAAAAGACTTGTCACAGGAATGCAGTTAATTAATGATGTAGCCTTGGATCTCACGAGAATCCGTAGTGCAAGAAAGAATTGCCTGAAGGGCTGAATAGAATCTAAAAATATGACGAATGAGTCGAGTTTAGAGCACAGTCTATGGCTTTGTCCATGGCAAGTAGTGCAGAGGAAAACACAGATGTGTAAGTCAGCAACTGAAGTCTGACGGCATATTCAGTCAACCACACACTAGCACCCATACAGTCACTCGATTTGAAACCATCAGCTTCAATTGATGGGACCCTAAATGACGAATTATGATGATATGGAACAAATGGTGGACCTACGCCTCTGGTGCCTTGGTCTTTTGCGCTGGGAGCCATGAAACATCAATAGTGAAGTTGAGTGGCTTCCGAGGAGCTATATTTTTAAAAACCAACTTGTCACAGTCACTGAGGTCCATATTAAGATCTTGTCAGTGAGTGAAGGCGAACGGCAAGTGATTGACGACCCCCTCCTCCCCTTGCATAAAAGATGGTGATGATGAAAGGGATACAGGCCACATTGCCTGTATTATGCTAGCCTCCACCTTACGGCTCAAAGACACATTCACTAACAGTTATTTTGCAACACATCCAACCTCCTCAACGTGGCATCAAATGTTGACCCATACACCTGCTGGCCATAGTGCTGTTTAAATCTAATTATAAATAACGATTTTCTCTCGGTTTCCAACTAGTAACCACTAGATACAGTAAACTGTCAATTATCCATTGTAATTCAGCCACACCCTATGCTGAATAAAGTGAAATGCCAGATACTGCATAGTAATCTCCATCAGCTCAACATTCGGCATCGAGCTGGTTATTGTGTTACTATCAGTCGTAACCCTCTATCCTCACAACTTTCCCATGAGTAAAAGATGAAAACTAAGCATAAAATGCAATAAATTAATGAAGCAGTAGAGTAATACAGCGCTTGTTGGCTACCAGTTACGAGCCGGATGATACATCCCATCACCGGATATTGCATTAAACTGACAGTTATGTCCCGTTTCAGTGCTGGATGTTGCATAAATTCACTGGCTATTGCTTAATATAGCAGAGCCAGCAGCACTGGATATTGCACTGGGCCAGATATAGTTGAGGGTTTACTGTATCTAGAGACAGTTTTATCACGATGAGCAGTTGAATTATGAACATGATATTTAACCCTTCCGTGGCTGTGCCTCAGGAAATTCACTGCCCCCCCTGGCTGGTGCTGGATCCATTTTTTCATATTTCGAAAATCATTTTTTTTTTCTTTACCAAAATGAAGAGAATCGTCTGGCACACCTGGGAATATAGTTTTTAGCTTCCTAACCCCATCCTGTGCTTTGTAATCATTCGCGAAAAATTTCGCCAAATGAACGTGCACATGCCAGTGAAAACTACGCAGATGTGTGAAAACACCACACAAAGAAATATCCATAATTTTAGTCCAACAAAATATTCACACTTGCTGAAATGGTTTGAAATGGCCAGATAAATGTCTTGTGAATAAAATCAGTACATAATATGGGAGATTTTATTTGAAAAAAAAAAATGATTTCTTCACATTATTTTTTGTTTACTGTGTTTATGCAAATATCAAGTTATTTTTGTAGTCTGGATGGTGTAGTTTATGCCAAAAGAGAGGCGAGAGTTGCTATTTTTAGACTTGAACCAGATAAGGGTGCTCTTTTGTGTGTGTAGGCTGAACCGCAGTAGCTAAAATTCGATACGACCCCCGATTAGCACCTCACATGAGGGAATTAGTGTGAAGGGAAGGGAAGGTTTTACATCGTATATTCACAACGAGAAAATTTCATATGTTGCTGAAATGCTTCAGCAAAACAAGTAATATAGAAAATGAACAAATTCAGTACATATTATGTGTAATCATATAAAATATATAATTATGAATGTTTTTCCCCTTTCTTGTGTTTATTCTGTGTATTTGTGTATGGATTTTTTTTATTTTTTTATTCTGGGTGGTATAATAAGAGAGAGAGAGAGAGAGAGAGAGAGAGAGAGAGAGAGAGAGAGAGAGAGAAGGATGCTGTTTTTCGTCTGTTTGAAGAAAATGGGTGCTGTTGTGTGTGTATAGGCAGAACTGTTGCAGCCAAGATTCGATATGACCCGAGATCAGCACCTCCCACGAGGGATTTAGTGTCAAGGGATGGGAAGTTATACATCCATATATTCACCAAGAGAACACCTAATATGTTGCTGAAATGCTTGTGCATAAACGAAATATGTAAAATGAACAAATTCAGTACATAATATATGTACTAATAAATAAAACTATCATAATTATGAATCTTTTCCCTTTTTTTATGTTATAATGGTTATTTTGGTATGGAGATTCTTTTTTTTTTTTTTTTTACTCTGGGTGGTATTATACAAGAAGGAAAGAAGGAAGAAAGATAATAGGTGCAGCTGTGTAGGAACAAGTCTTGCAGTCAAAAAATGATAAGACCAGAGATAAGCACAGTGGGATGGGGAAGGAGGGGTATGGGACAGTGAGGTTGTAAGATGTAGCTGTAAGTACAATAAACAAGGGATATGAATATTTTTCCTGCAAATACGAGATAAATAAGAGAAAAACAGTAAAATAACGACACAAAAAAATAAGTAAAGGAAAAAAAATCTTACCTGTTACACTAGTAGGATTCTGAGTTGTGGGTTGCAGAGCGGGCAGAGCAAATGAGTGCATGGGATGTTTATCTCTCTTCCCTCCCCATTCCTAGGTCAATAGCAGACAGACAAACCGAGTGAAAACAATACCCGTCCCCGAGCCTCTCCGAGTGGGGGGGTAATAATAGTCAGGAAGAAACTTTTAGAGAGTAAGCGTTAGTGCTTCTTCCTCAGTTGGAATGAAAAAAAAAAATTGTCATATAACGATTCAAAATTTCAATGCTGAGGACGATCCTGCATCCTACGTTGAAAAGTCAGTCCTCTTAAAAAACACATATCCGTTTCATACAGGTAAACAAGGCATGGAATAGTGTATTTACATTACCATATTTTTTAATAGTTGATAGCAAATCAAATAGTCACGCACATATGAACATTTACTCTGCCAAACTATCTTGCCGTGTATGAGACCTGCCCAGTTCAGCCTGAGAAGTGTAGTCTCCAGGAGAAAAAAAGAAACAGCAAAAATTCATGCATCAGGTACATTGTTCAGGTTAGTGTCAGGAAAGAGAGTCATGACACGAGTCGTACGGAAACAGGACGGTGAGAGAAAGACACCATATGACCTCTCTTAATGGCCGGAGACAAATGTTATTGGTCTGGGAAAAAGAGGTCCAGCCGTAACTTTCAACGCTGAAATCTATAGGAGTGAGACAATAAACAGGCGTGTAGAAGAAACGCTTATTGAGAGATTCAGTAACGAAGTTACTTAGAGAGACAGACAGACAGACAGACAGAGACACAGACAGACAGACAGACAGACAGACAGACAGACAGAGACAGACAGACAGACAGAGACAGCGAGAGCACATGTATGACCCTCTACTACTTCCTCAAAGATTGAACTGCAAGGCTGTGTTTCCCTGACTGCTACAACAAGACACTAAGACATGCAGCATACTCGTAAAATCACTGACACGGTTAGGTGGGCATGAAGGTGGCATATCTTTTTGAAATCCACTGTATGGTCATGGAAAGCATGCGCGATTTATCCATGATATTTTGCTAACAGTCATGGGGAAACAAAAATGAATATATTCTATGTGGCAGGATAAACTCTCTAGTGCATATTCACACTCTGATGGCCGTCAGCCATGGAAGTAATGAATTTCAAGAAAAGTTGTTGAAGTACTGCTTGAAAATCTCCCAATTTGCAGCGCCTTAATGCTACTGGAGCCAATTCCGGGGACCTTGACCCAGATAAAAACAAAACAGGCACTTCGAGAGTGCCACACTTACCCAATAAAACATATCTTGCCACACGCACCTGTTGTTTTGTTGTATGGTATCAAAAAAAGTGTAAGAATATATTTGTGTAGATGTAATTAAACCACGCACTTTTCTCGTTTTTTATCTTTTGTCCTTAGCACGATTCTTCACGGTGCATCCAAAATGAGGAATAGTGTGCTTGCATATGCCAGGAACCCACAGATCGTATGGTTCAAACTTTGATCCTGTCCTCTACCCTTGACCTCTTAAATATCGAATTACCTGGAGCTTAACCCGGACACCAAGTATGGCTCATATCGGATTAAAAGTGTTCAAGTTCAATTTAACTAATTGCCTGTATCTTGGACCTATTAGTTTGAAATTAGATTTCTTTCTTCCTCAGGTAACCTTACATCCTTTCACTAAATTTGGTCCAAACGGACATATATATATATATATATATATATATATATATATATATATATATATATATATATATTATATAAAGGTGGTCCTTATTTTCGAAGTGTGGAATTCCCTTACTTGCGTCCTCTGAATTTGTTCCATTGGTTCAAAAAACGTCAGATATGAAAAATCTTTTGAACTGAATAATATTTACAGGTCGCCCCGACTTTCCAAAACTCATAATCTTATACTCTGTAAGACATCTCTGACATTACTCTCCATATAACTATTGCTTTTTATCTTATTTTGCAGATGGGTACGAAAAAGTCCTATTTACTAGGATCAATAGTTGGTGACATCAAATGCTCAAAGCTGCTTTCATATCAGCAAGCTTTCGGGCATTTCATCTACCCTCCACCGAAAGAAGAGGCTGACAGACCACGAGGCTCTCCTTCAGTCTGTTCAGGCCAAATTGGCTCCGTGGAGCAAAGCAAACATTCCCACTCAGCAGGAGTGCCGTACCATGAAGAAACTGGAGGCTTTCTATAACGAATGGACATGCTTGAAGAAGCAATCCTCCAGAGCCAGTAAGAGCCATAAAACCACGGTGACCGAGTTCGTAGAGCAATTGGAATATCTCTTCAACATTGCACATTGAGACACCAAAACGCTGGTCTGCTATCACGAGGACTGGGAGTTCCTTCAGCTCCGGAAACAGAAGGGTCGTTCTGTCTCATTGGGTGGTGTGGACACCATCCATCTTTGATACGCAAAGAACAAAGCCAAGCGGGTGGAAGATGAAGAGGAGAGGAAGTGAAGAGCCAAAGCTGTGATGGAGGCATCGAATAGTAGAGTTTTTCAGGCTTCTTCATCCTCCAGCAACACTGATGAAAGCAAGGATGAGGAGAAGCCACCCAAAGGAGCCAGTGGAGGAGTCCCGTACCCACCCAAGAGAAAGCGAGGCATGAAGTACGTCATGACTCCTCAGCTGTCTGCTGCCTTGGGTTGGACACGAATGTCCTCCAGGAAGGCAACATTTGTCCTGGCCAAGGCAGCTGCAAGCTTCGGTTTAGACGTCTCTGAGTACAACGTCAATTGGAGTTCTATTCACTGTCTTCGAAGAGAGAATATAGCTTGCTCAATAACTGAAGGAACATCTCCAAGGAGAATGTCCTTTGACAGTCCACTGGGATGGCAAAATGATGGAGGACCTCACCTCTTGCAAGCATGTCGACCAACTCCCAGTGATTGTGCCAAGCAGCTGCTTGGAGTCCCCAAGATTCCATCCGCAACTGGAGAAGCACTTCCTCAAGCTATCATGGAGAGCCTCAGTGAGTGAAAGATTACAGAGCAGGTGAAGGCAATGTGTTTCGACACAACAGCATCAAACACGGGTCATCGTAGAGGAGTCTGCGTTATCATCGAGGAAAAAACTAGGACATGACCTCTTGAACTTGGCATGTAGAACCATTGTTATAGACTTACTGTGTTGCAGCTGCCTTCAAAGCAATGCTAGGATCTGCCTCACTAGGTCCAGAGGTGATGCTCTTCAAGCATTTTCAAGACCACTGGGCCTTCATTCACCAAAACCGTTTTTAATCAGGCAATACTTATGAGACCATCAAAAAAGGAATTTTTCACTCTGTGTCTGAACTGATCTAGTTCTCGAGATCTTAGATCTAAAGCAACGGGATGACTATCAGGAACATTTGGATTTGTCCATCATCTTCCTTGGAGGTGTTCCTGACAAAACTATGAAGTTCTGTGCACCAGGCACCATGTACTGAGCTTGCTGGATGGCCAAAACACTGTATTCTATCAAGATGTGGCTTTTCTGAAGCAAGTTGAAGATGGCAAAGACTAAGGAACAAGGGATTCAATACCTTTCTCTCATTTCTGTCCTTGTCTACATGAAGGTTGGGAACGACATCTTTACTTCCCATCAAAGCCCAGTTGAACAACTGAACTCTGATGAGGACACTGATCCAATAACCGAACAAGTTCGCCGAGGCAACGAAGAAGAAACTATCCACCCACCTATGGTACCTGTCCAAAGAAGCAATTGGCTTTGCTTTCTTCGATGAGTGGATTTCAACGGATGTGAAGAAGATGAAGTCGCTGATAGACCACCCAAGCGTACTCAGCTTCCCAAGTCGACGTTCCTCACTGATAATGAGCTACATCAACTTGTGACAAAGAATACATAAGAATTCTTTACTAAGCTAGGTCTGCCAGTGGGGTTCCTGACCCAACCACTCGACACTTGATCATCCAACAATGAGTTTTTGAGGGCCAAGGCCATCATTGCAGCTGTCTCTGTCATGAATGACTGGCCAGAACGTGCAGGAGCTCAATAAGAAGCTGATGGTGGGGGAAGGGCAGCTCCAGTTCCTGCTCCAAGTTGTTGCAGACCACCGCCAGGGTCACCGCGTTCTGACCCTGCTGAAGAAGTGATTATCAATCAATGAATATAATGATGCTACTCCCACAGACCCTACGCCTTGCATACCTGTGTTGATTCATATGTATCTAGTGTGATTAGTGCGTACTGTATAGAGTAAAATACAAAAAAAATGGTTTCACTCCTCTTATGTTTGCTTTAGCCTCATAACGTGCAGTAAGGGCTGTTTTATCAATGTCATCCTCTTTACCAGTCGAGTGCACCCCTTGAATGAAAGCTGATTGGAGCCAAGTTTTCAGAGTTTGTGTTAGCCCCCTCGAGTACCGGAAGTTTTCTGTAAGTACAGTATGTGGGACACGCTCAAAGAGAATACTAGGAGGGCAGCCTGGAGCTGCACACAAAGTAAAACAAGCCCATGGATTTTAATTTCCTCAGAAATTGGTTACATTGGTATAAATTGTATACCATCATCATTGCTGATGTTTATACTATACAATAAGCTAATAAAAATGCGCAAAACTGATGAGTGAAAGTACCAAAATGCAGTGAGAATAATGTTCAACAGTGAAAATAAATTCTTAACACCCTAGTGCAAAAATTTTCCTGCACCATGCAGGAGATAAGCTTACGTCTCGATGTAGAATTTCACGAGCTTTCACGTGGTGCTGTCGGAATTCCGATACAACTAAGAGTTTTTGAGTGAATCACCAAAAATTGCCCCCCTCCTTCACAGAAAGTCAAGAGAAAGCTGAATATTTGAGACTGTTGGCCTTGAAATAGACACCCTCCCCTAAAATGCACAAAAGGTTGACACATTTCAAGCTAAAACTTAATTTCTGGTGAATATTTTTGTCCAAAATTCCCTATTCGGCATCCCTTCAGACCAACACGGATAGTGCTTCAAAGTGGGTCATCTGTTACTCTTCAGCCTAATACCAGTTTGACTCATTTTGCATCATCGTGCATGGGAGGGTGGAACTACTACAGGGAGAGCAAGCAAAGGAATTCCATAATTTCATTTTTGACCAATTAATAGGGATCACCCTAATATATATATATATATATATATATATATATATATATATATATACCTAGGCTGCTTCCCCCAAGGAAAGGGAGGTAGCCGAGACAGGACGACACACTCTCCATTTACTCATCCATTTAAACACATTCATTCACATCTTAGCCCCAAAGGGGAGAACGGACAGATCCTCACCGCACCACACCGCACAAGGGTCAACTGCGCAATGCAATCAGTGACATCCGCGGCATATATATATATATATATATATATATATATATATATATATATATATATATATACAGTATATATATATATATATAATATATATATATATATATATATATATATATATATATATATATACATATATATATATATATATATATATATATATATATATATACAGTATATATATATATATATATATATATATATATATTTCTGACCCTTATTTTTGACTGATTGTTCTCAGTTATTTCACCCATTCTTGCCCTTCAATCCCTCAAAAAAAGTTTTGTCAGTACGTTCGGATCAAAACTGAGTGAGTTAACACTGCTCTTGATATTTTTGGTCAAATATTAATCACGAACTGCCGTGGTGGTACTCAGTCATTAGGCCAAATTTGGTGCACGTCAGTCCAATCGGGTTTCACAGGCTTGCTAACATCTGACAAACAGAAAGAAAAAACACACTAAACAGACAACTCTCTTGAGCTATTTCACGCAGGTGTAACAAGACAAATGATACCTCTGATAGCCATACACAGCCAAATCGTATCCACCATCCCAACACATTCGAAAATGCTTTCTTTATCTTTGGATGCACCCCTCAGACACACCCCAGACACACTACAGATGCGCACCATAGGTGCCAGAGGCACATTCCAGAGATGTATTTGGTGCACACCAGACATGCCAACACCCCACACCTCAACACCCAACCAACAAATGCGATTCTCATAAAACGTTTCGGTTCTAAAATGCATTACATCATCCTTCAAAGCAGTACGGAGACTCAGTGAGTAAACGAGTGACTCAGTTAAAGTCATAAGTTGGGTTTGGCCGCCCCTGTGAGTGCTGCAAAAACAATGTTCAAAGTACAGTAATAACATTATGATCAAAGTGTTAGTCAAAATGTAGAAAAATGGTTGAATGAGTGTTCTTTAGAATTTCCAGGTATGAAGAGGGATGAGGGGAATAGGTGTTAATGGTTTTATCATCAGTCTTGTTAATGATATAATTGAGTTTGCATAAAAGAATAGCAGAACCTTTTTTAAACCATTTTCATGTCATAGCAGCATTCAGACCATACAAAGATGCATTTTTTACACACATAAGTGGCAGTATCAATGACATTACAAAGCTACGCTTCAGTAAGGCATGTCCCGTAGGTGTGCAGACAATTTACAAAAAATTTTACAAGTAGAGTTATTCCATACACTAAATGATAACTTGCTAAACTCACGGGAGCTCGTTGTAGTTACTCAATAACATACGTCACACAGATGATTAATCAGAAAACTTAAAAAATCTCTTATTCCAAATAACTTTGTGATTGACAGTTTTTTGTTTTACAGAAATATCCAGTTTAGTAAAAAAAAAAAATAAATCCTTGTGCAAGTAATTAGAAAGCAATGTTTTAGTGAATCTTACACAATGATATTAGCAGAGATTATTTTAGGTGTTACTGGCACCGTTAGCTTCATAATGATGCCCTGAAATTGCCAAAACAAAGAATGTTCTAAACTAGGAAACACAGTTTGACAATATTCATTGTGTGACTAGAGATAATTTTCATATACTTAGAAAGTCAACATAGTAAACGGTTAACGACGAACAAAAACTCGATGTATTGAAAAATTTATTCTTTTCTGTGAATCAGAAGGGGATTAAAGGAAATTATACCTAAACCGAACAGAAGGTGACACATTCCAGACCATTCTTGAAAAGAAAATAAAGAACGAGAATGTACTAATATACATATACACTGGAAGTAGGCAGTCCGGACAGCACTAGTTCATAAGGCCGAAATCAAATAAAGAATGGCAGTGGGCTTCAGGGCCTCTGCTAACCAATGTAATGTCTTGTAGGATATGAATTTCGTCTACTAAAAGTTAACTGAAGATTATAAGGTAATTAAGTCGTCCCAGTTTAACCCGCGGCGTCCCGTCGACGTACTTCCACGTCCTCACGTTATGTCACTACCAATCCCGTTGACGTACTTCAACGTCCTGCAATTGCAAGGTTCATAATTTCCACAATTTTCAAAATTCGTGCGAGATTTTCGATTCGCCCACGTACCCAAGCCTCCCCTACCTGCCGCCAGGTGGGCAGTGTCCCAGACCCCGCATGACCTGCACTCGCCCTTGTCTCGGTCACTCACCTGTTAGCAGTGACCCAGGTCACACATGGCGCGTAAAGGTCTCTCAGACAACGAAATACAATCCGCCCTGGATGCCTTCACTGGAGATAGTGATTCTCCACTTGATGATGATGTGGTGGATCGAGATTATGTGCAGCCTGAGGAGGAAATAACAAGCAGTGACGAGGAGGTCCCTTCGCCCCGGAAAAAGCGGTATGTCACGTATCGTAAGGCAAGGGAAGGCCAGCCTGCACCCAAAACACCTGCATGGACCTCTCTCCATCCCCTAGAGAGAGATTCTGATGAGGAAGAGGATGAGGACGATGACGATGACGGCGGCTTAGGACGCGATGTTGCCTCGTGGTTGGGAAAGGAAAAAATCTCACCCCGAGGAACAGAAGGTGGGGCGAGAAGGCAAATAAAGTATGGCCTAGTGTTTTGTCTGGGGAAGGCGAAAGTGGTGTGGTGGGAGTGCGGGGTGAAAGGGAAAGTGGTGTGAGGGAGGCAGCACGAGCACGTGGTGCACGTAGGCCTAGGGGAGAGGAAGTGGAGCCACCCCCCAGCACGTCTTTCGCCATACAATATTCCCAAACTTCCTCCACACAGCCCCAGGATGTGAGGAAAGGAAGGAAAGGGAAGGGAAAGGGTAAAGGAAAAGGGAGAGGGAAGAGAAGTGCGAGTGATGAAAGGCACCGCTCTCCACCTCCCGAACCTCCCCCACCACCACCAATGTTGCGTTGTGCCTTCAGCCATGTTTCAGAGAGTACCATAACTTCCTGCACTACTGAAACTGTGTGGGATGGCGATATGACGCTCAGTATAATGGTAAGGCCAGTCAGAATGTGCTAAGTCTTATATAAAATTGAAATGGGTGTAATGTTTGCAGGAAAGTAATGTATAAGTTGAGAAATAGTGTAAGTTGAACGAAGTGATATGAAAACTACACCCACTGTATAAATCTGCGAAAATATGATGCTCAGTATAACACTCTGGTCAGTAAATATGTGATAGCAAGAATATAAAGTGGAAACGGGTGTAATGTTAGCATGAATAAAACGTATAAGTTGAAAAATAGTGTAAGTTGTAATAATTGATGTCACGAGTACACCCACTGTGTAAATCTGCGAAAATATTACGCTCAGTAGAACATTCTGGTCAGTAAGTATGTGATAGGAATTATATAAAGTGGAATTTGTTGTAATGTTAGTAGTAAGGTAATTTATAAGTTGAATACTAGTGTAAGATGAAACAAATGATATCGCAATAACACTCACTGTGTAAGTACGCAATAATAAGACACTCAGTTGAATCGTAAGGTCTGAAATTATGTGATATCAATTATATCAAGTGTAAACATGTGCATTGTTAGTGGAGAATTATTATATAAGTACAAAAATAGGTTGTAAGTTGAAATAGTAGTCATAGTGACTTCACCGTGTGTGTTATTATGCGCTATTATTACGCTAAATATTTACGTAAGGCCTGAAATTATCTCAAAACGGTTCTATAAAGTCGAAAAGTATATAATGTTATTAGGAAAGTATTATGTAAGTAGAAAAAACACAATACGAGTTGAAACAACAGTCACAGCGAGTTCACTCACTACGTAAATAAGCGCTAACATTACGCTAAATGTTACCGAAAGGCCTGTGAATACGTAAAAACAGTTCAATAAAATGTAAAATGGTATAATGTTATTGTTGAAGTATTATGTAAGTTAAAAAAATGATATGTATCATGATTTTTGAATGTTAGCGATTCATCGTGACCAGTCTGCCCGATTTTGCTCGGTTCGCACGATGGTACAATGCTTATTTCAGCTCTATTTTTGTATAAAATCCAGTTTATTCTTTTATCACATGTTTTTATGTTTGTAATAAATACATATCTACTTACTTTCATTGGTTTCCCAGACTTATAATACCATAGAAAACGTTAGAGGCTCAGACCACCTACAGAGAACACGGTGCCAGGTGTGACCAAGGCATACCTGTTTAGGGCAATTATGGACCCCGGGGAACAATTTCTTTGTGACTGACCATTGTTTCTGACCAAAAGCGAAAGTTTTAGCAAAAAAAATTTGGGTCCAAAAATGGTCGGGATTGGGGGGTACCAGTGGTGAGAAAGTGGTCGGGACGGGGCGGGTTAAGAATATTCATCGGAACACTGAAGTGTAATAAAATCCGTAGACCGTGTATTTGTGAGTGCTCGGAGAGAAATGGAGAGACACATTTTGACCTTTACATAA
>NC_137008.1:28714733-28762233 GCF_032717465.1 Coenobita brevimanus | reverse complement strand
TGAGCTTCTGTAACATAGTGTGTTGGATTTTGATGACTCGGCGTTGTGATGCTAGGGCGGAAGCTAAATGAGTGAGATCAGATTTGAAGCCAGAAATGTCACGGGCTGTAGCAACGCCAAACAAGCCACTCAGAATCTCACCGCCGAAGTCGAAGAGACCTCGTTTCACACGAGAACGACCCACGGGTGTCTGAATGGAAAATGTGTCATTGAGCTCAGTGAATCTGTTACTTATGTATTGCAACTGCCAGGAGAGTGGGAGGAAAAGGTTATAGAGATACTCATTTGGGTTGTGTGTCCCCATGAGGGCCGTGAGATGGTTCCTGATTCCGTGGAGCTGGTGCGCGTAGGCAGGTAGGGCAATGGCTACGTCGGCCAGGGGCGCAAGATCGTAGCGCAAGGAGACCTCGCCTCCTGAGCCGACCAAGGCCCCGGGACGTACTCCACCATCGTCCTGACCTGACCCAGACCCCAGGAGGGTCAGCACTGCCAGCAGGGAGATCGCTAACATCGTACCTAGAAAATCAGGGTAGAGTTAATGGGGAAGGTCGTGAAGAGGTTGATGGGCAGAGCGCAGTTTGGACCGATATTGATTGATTGATGAATGAGCAGGTGAAGATGGAGAGGAAGGAGACTGAGGGATAGGCAGAGACAAAGTAGACTGAGGGATGGGAGGAGGGGAAGAGGGGGCAGGAGGTTCTGTAAGTGACTCTTCCAACACGAGGCCATGGGGTGCTCGCTTTAAGTCATCGACGTGGACCCATCTGGTGTCCCTAGTGGACAGGTCCTGGAGGTGAAATTTGTTGCCATGTTGAGTGAGGACGCGGTAGGGCCCTGTAAATTTGTCATCCAACTTAGAGGAACGCATATGGGAATGAGCAAAGACAAGATCGCCTACATTGATAGTGATAGGAGAGGCGGACTTATGTTGGCGCTGCAGCATGTCCTCCTGAGAGGAAGCCAAAGTGGATTGGACATACTAGTGGATTGTCCGGAAGTTGGCCAATTTTAGTTTAACATAATCATCCATGTTGTAGATGGGTTCTGGCTTTGAGGATAAGAGAGAGTATGGGAGGTCCTTGTCAAAACCAAAGAGGACGAAGAAGGGAGATTCAGCAATGGATGCATTGATGGAACTATTGATGGAGGATGCCACTTGGGGAATCCAGTCATCCCAGGACGAACTATGGGAGCCGAGATGTCGGAGGCACTCTAAGATTTTACGTTTGTGGCGTTCTACAAGGCCATTGGAAGCCGGATGGTTAGGCACGACATTGCACTTACTGATATGAAAGTGGCGACAGATCTCATCGAGAAGGCTATTGTTGAATTCTGTACCGTTGTCAGTAAGAATGGTATGAGGGGTACTGAATGGGCAAATTACGTGATCTACAAAGGCATGGGCAACGCTCTTCGCGGTCTTGTCGGAGAGGGGGACGAGGACACAGTAGCGGGAGAGGTGGTCGACCGCTACGAACAAGTACTCAGCGCCAGATTCTGTGAGAGGTAGTTTTAAGAGATCGATTGGGACAGTTTCCCATGGTCGTGACGGGATTGGGTATTGTAAGAGAGGTGCTGGTAAGCCGGTTGATCCTTTGTGGCGGTGGCAGGAGAGGCAAGAGTCACAGTGGGCATTGATATCGCGGCGCATGGTTGGCCAATAGTATTTGAGATGTGCTTGGCGCAAGCATCGGTCTTTACATGGATGGGAAGCTTGAGGAGTATTATGAACAATATGAAGAACCTTTGGTATCAGGGCAGTGGGGACAACAAGTTGGCGTACTTCGCGATTGGGCATATCTTTGCCTGTTAGCAGTGTTTTCCTGTACAAGAGATCATCATCTAGCATGAACTCATCTAGTGATACTGGCAGAGTAGGTAAGGTCGAGGCATCGCCAGATTCTAGGAAATAAATGACTTTGGACCACATGGGGTCTTGGCGTTGAAAGTTTCGAACAACGTCTGACGTTAGTGTAGTGTTTTCAGTTACTTCAGGCTGCAGTGATGTTATAGCTGCTGCTACATGACGTGAGAGTGCGTCTGCGACTACATTAAACTTGCCTGGTACATATTGAAAAGTGGGATTAAAGTCCTGGATGATGACAGACCATCTAGCTAACCTACCTGTTAGGTTGCGATTTTTTAACAAATCACATAGTGGAAGGTGGTCTGTTTGGATATGCACTGGATAACCATAGACGATATCTCTGAAATGTTTCAAGGACCAGATTACCGCTAGTGCTTCGAGATCTGTGACACTGTAGTTACGTTCAGCGATTGTAAGGGTGCAACTAGCATACGCTATTACGCGCTTCCTTGATGCTTCATCGAGTTGCATCAAAACGGCACCAAGTCCAGTGCCTGAGGCGTCTGTGCAGAGAAGGAATGGTGTGGCATAATCAGGAAACGCTAGAATAGGGGCATTTACAAGAGCTGTCTTTAGCTTTTGGAAAGCCTGTGACTGGTCGTTAGTCCAAACAAAGGGCACATTCTGCTTGAGTAAGTGGGTCAGAGGAGCGGCAATCTTCGCGTAATCGCAGATAAAGCGACGATAATAGCCACTGAGGCCCAGGAAACTTCGTACAGCGTCGGTAGTGGTAGGTTCTGGGAAGTTAATGATCGCCTTAGTTTTATCCTCATTAGTATGAATGCCTTGTGCATCTACGACATGGCCTAGGAATTTGATTATCTTTCGCAGGAAGTCACATTTACTGAGATTGATTTTCAGGCCTGCGAGCTGGAGGCGTTCAAAGACTTGCTGGAGTTTGGTAAAATGATCAGGGATGGATTTACTCACAACAATGATATCATCTAGGTAAGCAAAAAGAGAGTGTCCCATCATACCGCTGAAGACTGAATGGATAAGTCGCATGAACACGGAAGGAGCATTTCTCAGACCAAAAGGGAGTCTCTTAAACTGAAAATGTCCGGAAGGGGTGCTAAAGGCTGTAACTGGGCGAGAGGACTCTTCCATTTCGACCTGCCAGTACCCGCTGAGGAGGTCTAAAGATGAAAAGACTACGTTATTTTCACCAAGGGATTCTAGCAAATCAGTGAGGACAGGTAGCGGGAAACGGTCTGGAACGGTGACAGAATTGACCTTACGATAGTCAACTACTGGTCTAAGGTTGCCGTCCTTCTTTGGTACTAAGAAAAGTGGACTATTCCATGGACTGACGGAGGGTTCAATAATGTCCTGGTCTAACATGTTCTGTACCATTTGATCTGTTTGCTTTCTCTGGCTGTGAGGCAATCGATACGCTGGTATGTAAATTGGCTGAGTTCCTGGTAGTAGTTCAATCGTATGTTTGACAAGGTTTGTTCTACCCATCGGTTCACCGGGTAAGGCAACCACGTTTCTGTACGAGGTCAGAAGGTCGAGGAGTTGAGGCGTATGTTCTGGGAAATCTGTGCAAGTGAGATGTGAGAGCATATCGGGTGAATGCGTCGGCGCAGATCCCGTAGAGTTAATAGTACATACACCGATTGGCGTATCATCAGTCTGAATAGTAGGAATTGAGGAATCCTGGCACACCTTTACGGCCGCTGGGTATACTAGGAAGTCTCCAATCTTTACACCACTTTTAAGTTTTAGTGGAGCATTTGTGACATTGAGCAAGTACAGGTAGCATAAACTGTCCTCTAAGACTGTACACCACGCTGACTCATAAGTCAAGCCATTCACACAACACGTCTCAGGTAGGGTTAGTACATCCACTCCTTCTTTGCACCGGCAACACAAACAGAGACTTTGGTGAACTCATGCGGTAACAAAATTGTGCACGTATTCGTTACTGCACGTTTCGTCTCTGCGTGTTGGAGAAGATCATTCAGACTGTGTGAGGTAGGTAACTGAGACATGTCGGAGTCAGCGATAGTGTTGTCGGGAGAGGATGTAAGAGCCATGTTCGAGGGCTGAGATGATGTATCAGGAGACATTGAGGAATTTATGTCCTTGCTCGCAGTCAGTAAAGGAATGATCTCTGTATTCTCAGATGATGAGAGTGGTGGTTTGGGCTGGGTTGGACTTTTTGGTAGTGATAGGGACAGAGGTAATTGAAGGACTGATTTGATCGTAAGAACAGGACGGGGACATTCCATAGTGTAAACCGGGAATCCAGAAATGTCTATACTACCACAAGCAGGTAATAATGCAATGGAATGTTGTGCCATGGTGGAGAAACCAATAAGGGCATCTGCGGGATACTGCAAGTCGTTAGTGACATGAAATTCAATGAGGATAGGGGGCAAAGCTTTGTGGAGTTTGACTTCAAGGGTGTCTCTTCCCTTAACCTTAAACTCTGAGCCGTTAACACCACATAGGCGAATGTCTGGTGGTTCTAGGAAACTAACGTGGTTGTGATGGCGATGAATAATTTGTAAGGAATTTTCGGAGATGAGATTTACTATAGATCCTGTGTCCAAGAAGAATGACGTTGGTATGTCATGACTGCTTCCGAAAATGACTAAACCCGAGGATGTTATGGGACCTACATGGCGGATGGGGAGTTGGGTTTCTGGTTCTACGTGATATTGGTCCGATACGGGCGCGGCGCTTCCCCCGACTGTGGGCGGTTGAGGTAATGACATTCCTCAGTGGTGTGAGTCGTGCTTGATTTGTGGTATTTGCAGTGTGGACGACGTCAGCGGGAAGGCGTACGCTGTCTGGTTTGGGAGTGAGGACGTCTGTATGTACGGTCGCAACTGGATGCTCGATGTCCAGGATGACCACAGTACCAGCAAAGAATCGAAGATCGTCTGTCCCGTCGGGCGCTAGACTGATGACGGCCTGCTGTAGGAGAGCGATGTGTGGCAGGTCTGCCGCGTGTGGTGGGACGGGAGCGAGATTGGTTTGGGGTAGTGGAGGTGTGACAGACTGAGGAGGCCAAGGGTTGGGTGGTGCCCTGACGCGTGTAGTTCGAACCTGTTCTTTCGTGAATGGCTTTAGTGACCTGAATAATTTTATCTCCTGGATTGAAACCGATTTCCAAGGCTAGCTCTCGCTGTTTAGGAGTAAGCCAGTGAAGGAATCTCAGGTAACCAATTAAGTCAGCAAAGTTGGTGAGTGAAAGCATTGGAACGCCATTCTTGTCTTCTAACCATTTCGTGCCTACCAGTAATTGAAGCATCTCGCTACTAGTTGCTTTCATGGCGGCGGCAGCTTCGCGGAGCTTGGCATATTGCGCTGGGACGCGCAAGTCCTCATCTAGTTGGTTTAGGAGATTAATGAATCCCATGAGAGACGCGGAATTTGAATGCTGGCAACAAAGGCTGATGAGTTCCGTACGAAAATCAGCAAAGGTACGAATGCTATCGAAATGTCCTGCACGGATCGCGGATCCGATGTCTGATTTACCGTGATGCAAGCGACCGAGGAGGTAAGCTACTTTGAGCGATTCCTCGGTAATTTGTCTATTATTTACTTCGGTTTCGACTTCTCTGAGGAAATCATAGACAGACCAAGTTGGGTCCTGGCCGGTAAATTTGGGACGATTGGCATCGTCGAGATAGATAGACTGTGGAGGGTTGGCCATGGCTGGAAGTGCAGAAGTGGCGGCAGGAGAGGTGTGGGAGAGAGAGAAGGTAGTGGCAGTTAATGGCGAGCAAGACGGGGTATGAAGGGAGGCAGGAGAGGGAACGACAGGGGAAGGAGTAGAGGAAGAAGGGAGTATAGAGGCAGGAGTAGAGGAGGAGGTATCTGGATTTACGAGGGTAGGACGAGTAGTAAGTGATTCTGCGGGAAGTGAAACGGGAGTCTCAGGTACAGGGCGGTGGTACTCTTTGCCACTTCGTAAATGAGTGATTGTGTTATAGTCGGCAGACGGGATATGAGCAGGTGACGTTTCCGGGTCGAGAGGGCTGGTGGTAAGCGGTTGACGTGGAAAGCATGACATTTAATGCGGCAATGGAAGATGAAAGGATGAAGATGGATACGTAGGTGGAAATGTATAAATAACAATGAGAATGGAATACACTAGGTGTGAAAATGAATGAAGGTGCGGGCATGGATGGTTTAAATAAAATGCGAAGGATGAGATGGATAATAAATAACGTAGGTGAAGATGAAAACGGGGCAATGGAAAGGAGATGGAATATTTACAATAACCAATCTGTAGAGAAAATCGAGGATAATCTCTAGAGAAAGGAAAGATATACTATAGTTACACAGTAGAAACGGGAGTGTCGAGATGTATGACGTGCAGGGTGGCTGGGCGTAGCTGGGCTGGGGCGGGGCGGAGCGGGGCGGGGGGACGGGGCAGGGCTGGGCGGGGCTGGGCTGCGGGGTAGAGACAGCTGGGCGGAGAGGAGAGGAGACGCGGCGATGAATCACCGGCAGGGAGTGGCGGTCTTAGGAGGCTCCGTAATGCAGACCAGATGCGGGCGACGGCGGAGGCCGGTGGTGGGTGGTGAGGCAGATGTCGGCGCAAGTCAGGTGTAGAGCTGGTGAATTGCAAATGCAGAGAATGGTGGTGGGCAGACAGCGGGCAGACAGTGATAAGTGGCACCGTGGGGGCAGGAGCTATAATGAGTCCGGAACAGGTGCTGGGAACAGGTGCAACAGGTGCGTAGGTCGGCGACGGTGACACGTGCGGTTGTTTGAGAGGTGAGCACTGGCGAGAAAAATGGTACACTCGAAAAGCACAGCCAAGGTATAGAGGCACGGAGGAAGGGCGAGGCTGGCAGATGCGAGACGTCGTGTATCTTGTTGTATCACTAAAAATCCAAGGAGGCGGTCAGAATGTGATGGTTCGAAACACCGCTGCTACCAAATGTAACTTGCAATACTTTGGTGATAGAAACTCCGTGTACAAACAGCTAGATAAGGAGTTTATTACAAGCTCACAGTAAAACAGTCTGCCCGGCTAGGATGTCTGCTATCAACTCATGCAATAACGCCGTCTTCAGGCGTGGGAAAGCATGCTGACCTAGCAAATTTAGTGGGGGCATGTATGCATTGGGGGGGACATATATACATCGGGGGTAGACATATTGTGGAGAGGGTACATATATATATATATATATATATATATATATATATATATATATATATATATATATCTATATATATGTATGTATGTATATACAGAGAGAGAGAGAGAGAGAGAGAGAGAGAGAGAGAGAGAGAGAGAGCACTAACATTCTTTGAAAAGACTGAAACATTGATTATGAATTTCGGTAGCAAAAGCGGCGTGACAAAGAAAATAGAAGCACGGACCTGGAGGTGGTTTTGATTACGGGTCCTTACTAAACAGGCCCAGTTATCTATCAGTGTTGGCTGCTGTGGCTTCTGTCCGTGGCATATCAGGAAAATTTATCAATATATCAGCGTCTTTCAATCAGTTTTCCAATTAATCAGTCAATCAGTCTATCCATCTACTGAACAGCCAGCATCTACCTATATATCGATCTAATTCTCGGTTGTTCTGTCTGCCTCAGTGTCTGTCTGTCGCATAGGCCTATAAGGAAAATCTACCTTTTTTTTCTATACTGTACGGTATATCACTTCATCCAGTCCATCGATTAAACTAACCAGTTTATAACTCTGGCATTTTATCAATTAAACTGTTATTCTATCTCATTCACTGTTCATCTGTCTATACATTAATTTTTATATATTTGTGCCACAGTGTACACCTGCTTTCAGTTTGTCTTTCTTTTTGACTGTCATTTATCCATCTGTCTAATTACCTACCTTTTTCCCTGTATCTATTTGTTATAGGATGTTTGTCTATCTAGCCATTGTTTTCTCTCTCAATTTATCTGTCTATCTGTATGCTTCCGTATCTATCAATATATATATATATATATATATATATATATATATATATATATATATATTTATATATATAATTTTTTTTTTTTATGCGAGGAAGAAGGAGCTAAAGGCCACGAGCCCGCAATAACTGTTCCTCCCAAGAGAAAAACAAAATACAAGAGAGAGCCAAATTCAAGATCCGATCATTTCGAGATGCCTGGACGCGAAATTTTTTTTCCTGCCCAGTTCCGTCACTTTGCACATATGGCAACGTTGCCCTGTGTTTAATTTGGCAACGCCGCGCAGCAGTGAGCCATATCGGATGCCAGGTTTAGTATTCATCACAATTACTGTATTTATTTTTTTTATGCTTGACTATAAATATAATACCTGACTATCTATATTTTACATGGATTGAAAGAATAATAGAGACATAGAGGTCATATAGTTTTCGCTGCCTTAGCTTAAATAAATATAAAAAGGGGCCATACCACTGTCTTTACTTCGTCACTCGTCTGCTGAGAGAGAGAGAGAGAGAGAGAGAGAGAGAAGATACTCTCTACACTTTGCTAAAATTAGATATATGTTGATTTAATGAAAATGCGGTACGTCTTAGGGGTGGTACATGACTGCTCGTTGAGAACACTTATCAGTAACATATGTTGTAGGCCTATACTACTTTACCTGTCATTTCTTGTCATTGCTCCCAGACGTACGATTCAATCAGCTGTGTTTACAATCGGCAGTGGCGCATCACAGTGAGTTTATTTTTTTAATTCCTTGTTTCTCTTGATTTACTTATTTTGCACACAATAGTCTATAATGTCTCATGTCTGACCCAATGCCTGTCATCAGCACATGGGAAATAGCATATGGTGCCTGGTGCTGTGTAATATTTAATAAAGATTATACCGTAACAAATAAAGCTTTGCATTTCATCAAATACAAAAACCCTTCAAGCATACTTAACATGAAATAAAGGACATGAGAACATGAAAATAATCTGAAATGTAACCTGACATATGATTTTACTAATATACCTAAGAAAAACAAGAAAATAATCTGAAATCTAACCTGACAAATGATTTTACTAATATACCTAAGAAAAACAAGAAAATAATCTGAAATCTAACCTGACATATATACCTAAGAAAATGTCTAATGAAACATTGATATTCAGGCATCATTGATACCAATATTTCCCAGCTTGCAGCAGAAATTACCAAGGTTAACCCTTAAGAATGATCATGAAAAGCGTTTTAGGTGATAAAATATTATGGGTCATTAACCTCTCTCTCTCTCTCTCTCCTGTAAACACAGCTGATTGAATCGTACGTTTGGGAGCAATGACAAGAAATGACAGGTAAAGTAGTATAGGCCTACAACATATGTTACTGATAAGTGTTCTCAACGAACAGTCATGTACCACCCCTAAGACGTACCGCATTTTCATTAAATCAACATATAACTAATTTTAGCAAAGTGTAGAGAGTATCTTCCTTGCATACTCACTTTTTATTGATGACCCTGCATGTTATTATTTTATACTGTTTCAATCTCTCTCTCTCTCTCTCTCTCTCTCTCTCTCAGCAGACGAGTGACGAAGTAAAGACAGTGGTATGGCCCCTTTTTATAGTTATTTAAGCTAAGGCAGCGAAAACTATATGACCTCTATGTCTCTATTATTCTTTCAATCCATGTAAAATATAGATAGTCAGGTATTATTGAAATGCGTGGCTTTGACAGATACACATACGATACTCCGGAATATTCCGGAGAATACCGTAGTATCCCCGACATCGAGGCGGACCAGGAGCAGTGGAGTTCGCCCTCAAGAATGCCGACACCCTCACTCGGACCCCACGGGGTAGCCGCCGCCAGCCACCACCACTCCGGGCAACAACGGCGTACGTCAGCCCGGGCCGTGCGCCCTTGTGACACTCAACCACCACGCCGCCGCCACCGTAGGCGAAAGACACTACCTTCGTGTGGCGGAATCACCGAGTTAGCTAGGGGTGGAGTTAGAAACTATACTCCAGGCAGCGCCCCTCAGGTAGAGACGATCTATGGTCGCTCTGACAGTGCAAAGGTAGAGACGATCTATGGTCGCTCCCATAAAAACCCGGTAGAGACGATCTATGGTCGCTCCCATAAAACCCTGGTAGAGACGATCAATGGTCGCTCCCGTGGCCCCCCGGTAGAGACGATCTATGGTCGCTCCCATAAAACTCAGGTAAAGACGATCTATGGTCGCTCCCCTAAAGCTCAGGTAGAGACGATCAACGGTCGCTCCCTCAGCACTCCGGTAGAGACGATCTATGGTCGCTCCCATAAAAATCAGGTAGAGATGATCAATGGTCGCTCCCTTAAAGCTCAGGTAGAGACGATAAACGGTCGCTCCCTCAGCACGCCGGTAGAGACGATCAATGGTCACTCCCCTAAAACCGGGTAGAGACGATCTATGGTCGCTCCCCCAAAAATCAGGTAGAGACGATCAATGGTCGCTCCCCTAAAGCTCAGGTAGAGACGATCAACGGTCGCTCCCTCAGCACTCCGGTAGAGATGATCAATGGTCGCTCCCCTAAAAACCAGGTAGAGACGATCTATGGTCGCTCCCCTAAAGATCAGGTAGAGACGATCAATGGTCGCTCCCTTAAAGCTCAGGTAGAGACGATCAACGGTCGCTCCCTCAGCACTCCGGTAGAGACGATCAATGGTCGCTCCCCTAAAAACCAGGTAGAGACGATCTATGGTCGCTCCCCTAAAAATCAGGTAGAGACGATCAATGGTCGTTCCCCTAAAGCTCAGGTAGAGACGATTGTCGCTCCCTCAGCACTCCGGTAGAGACGATCGATGGTCGCTCCCAGGGTATAGTGAGGAGAAAGACGTCTCCAAGGCCGGAGGTCGAACTCCAGGGGTCTCACTCCGGAAATTCTCGGAGAGACCTCCCTGTTTCCCCCGGCCTCTGTTCCCTACGCGTGGCCTTTGAGAAGACCCACCTGTCGGGCCCCCGTGACAGCCGCTGCCGCAGTCCTCCCCTGACGGCGCCCCTGCTCGTGGGAGACCACAGTCCGTCGCCTCTTCCGGCCCGCCCTAGGACACCCGGGCGAGACCTCACCACGCCCCCGCGATGCCGGGACCTGACCCAGAGGTTCCTAGACCTCTTCGGCCCCAGTCCTAAGGGCCTTACACCGGAGCCCAGTCCAGAAACCCCCGGACGTGAGAGGACGCCCTCGCGAGTCGCCCCATGCCCTCTCGGCTCGCCCCACCCTGACGACGCCCTCAGTCCGACCGGATCACCGACGATGTGTCCGTGTTTCTCTTCATGAGGAAATACGAGTGACCCTATAACAATCGTGAAGTAGGTTAAGTGTGACTCCTTTTCTCTTAGAATAAGTATGGTGCAGTAATTTTATGTAATCTCCATTGGGACCAACCAGGACATAATACCCAGTTGAAGGACGAGAATGTGGGTTGAGACCTCAAGTGAAAATACGTGCGAGTGTCATCCCGAAGCTTTCTAAAGACATATCTCTAGAGCCCGAAGAAAGACTAAAATATTATTGGAGTGCTATTGGCTAATCTCTGAGTAATATGGTGGAATAGTATTTACGAGTGTTCCGACTTTGTTACGCGTTGTGAAGCGAGAGTCTACATAACATATCTAGGAGATGTGTACTGAATAAGTTGTGCCTACAGAAACCTATTTCCACCAAAACAACAAGGACGGCGAGTAATAACGATATCCCCCTCCTCCGCACACTATTCCTAAAAACTCTCTCCATTCCCCGCTCCCGCTCTTAAAGTCAAAGTAAGAATCAGAGTTAATTGTCAAAGAATCTTCGCCAACAGAAAACACCTAAACTCCCTTGCTAATATCGGGCATCCTTAAATATTACCATAACCGTCTCCTCGCCATTTTAAGTCACTCTCCGTGTCTCCCCTACCTCCTCCTGGTGGATCACAAACCCCCCCCCTCCCTCCTCACGCGCTCTGCGCGCACCTGTGTTTACTGCACTCCTAGTACTAAGATTTGTTGTATTGTCATTAGTATCTAGAAAGCTAGTATCCTGCGAGATACACAATATTTTAGATAAGGTTTTTGTATTGCTCTATATTGTGATGTAATGCCTACTGAAGTGTCCTGTGTCTGACTGAAGTAATATACGTGTATGGTGTTGCCGAAGATTTTTATGTCCTACCTCTCTTTATTGCACTAGCTCCGGTCTCGAAAGAGGACCCCGCTCCGCGTTGAGTTGAATTGGTACGAGAAGTCGAGCCTAATTCAACTCAGCATTACACTGGTGGCCAGCGGTGGTTCTAGATCCGAGCGTAGAAGGGAGGTAAATAGGAAATATTTGGAAAAATGGCAACTAAACCGCACGTCCAGTTACCCAAGTTTGACCCTGACCAGTATGACATACACACATATCTTGCAATAGTTAAACCCTTACTAGATATTGGCTTCGATAATGACCAACAAAAAATTGCAGTCACACTACCAGTACTAGGTAAAGCCGCAGCGAATATTGCGCCAAAAATTGTCCCAGAACTCACCTGGCAGAACTTTACCAAGTTCGCAGTCCAAGCCATCACCCCATCACTAGGGAAAGTGGTGGCTCTATCCAAATTGGATAGCTTTACTTATGACGGGGATTTAGATAACACCCTGTTGCAGGCAAGAAGCCTGATTACTGCTGCCTACCCGGAAACAGACGAAGAAACCCGGGATCAGCACACCTTCAATACTCTGCTCCGAGTACTCCCAAGTGTTGTGAAGCAACACTTTACTATCCACGATCCGACAGGAGACATGGATAGGGATATACAGCTGATACGGCGCCTCCTGACCGCCTGCCCTCCTCCACAACAAATTAATGTTGTCAAGAAATTCCCCACCCGGCCCCCGGCTCCCCCAGCCACACCACGTCCGCCCCTGCCCCACACCAGCCCGACCCCGACGCCTAGCCCACCCAGGGCGCACCCCTCTCGTCGGCGCCCCGCCCCGCGAGAAAACCCAAACTTAATTCTGATCAACCCGTGGGAATTCACAGCCTGCAACTCCCGTTGCCCCCTTCATGACATACGGGACCAGCTGAAAGCTGCTCGCCGCAAAAGCACAACCCCGGGTTCACGTAAGGTCTCCGCCCTAGAAGGCGAAGCCCCAGGGGACGAGCTGGCGCCAGCGGACGATCCCCCACCAGGAGAATTAGAGCAGGAACAGGAGCACGAGAGCCCTAGCCAGCTGGATTTTTAGGCCCGCCCCCGCACAACCCACGGTGGCGGTGGCCATCACCCCTAAGTATCACCCCCCAGTATACCACAAGATGAAAATCAACGGCGTGAAGGCCAGGCTACTAGTTGATACGGGAGCAGCCAGATCCTGTCTTTACAGCCATTATTTCTCCCGCTACAAATCACGGTTTGGCCCGCTCCGCCCCACTACCACCCACCTTATAGATGCGGGGGATGGCCCCCTGCCCATCCGTGGGGAGACTCGGGCCCTACGGGTCGACACCCACCAGCCAGTATCTGCCCAGCACCCCTTCATCATTTTTGATTCCTCCTGCCGGAGCTATGACGGATATTTAGGGCTGGACCTACTTCAAAAACTCGGAGCCACTATCGACTGTCGCAACCGACAACTCCAGTTCCACCCTCCACCCCGCTCAGCTCCAGCCGTTTGTACCTGCACGCCGCAGCCCCGGCCGGAGGACCCACACAAACCCCCCCCCCTGCACTCTTTCTTTTCCCCTTCTTCGCCTCCCCCTTCCCCCGTGCCACCCCCCCCCACTCTTGCCCCCTCCTTCCCTGCCACCATTTCCGCCGCCGTTACCATCCCCTCACACCACGAGGCATGGGTGCCCCTGAACAGGCCCTCGGGCCCATCCGTTTTGTTCTCCCCCCTCCTCCCTGCCAGACCCCTTTCCGCCTGCCTCGTTTCCCCTACCTTTCTCCCCCCCACCGTGCTGCCATTCGCATCGCCAATCTCGCACCATCCCCTCTCACCCTTCCCAAAGGGCTTATCGTCGGAGAGATGGAAGAAGCCGAGCCCTGCGTCCCATCCCCCCACCAAAGCCCCGCCCCCCTTCCCCCCATCCCTGACCATCTCTCTGACCAACAGTCAGACGCCTTACGCCGCCTCCTCCTGGAGTTCCAGGATTTGTTTGCGGCAGGGCCCGCAGATATAGGACACACTACGTACCTGTCTCATGAGATCCATACAACAGGCCCTCCGATACGACAGCCTTCCCGACGTAAGAACCCCTGACAGAGAGAAGAGGAGGACCGCCAAGTGCGCGAAATGGAAGAGGCGGGTGTTATTTCCCCCTCCACCAGCCCGTGGTCCTCCCCCGTCGTTCTAGTGAAAAAAAAAGACGGCACGATGCGGTTTTGCATCGATTACCGTCACGTGAACGACGTCACGATTAAGGATGCTACTCCCCTTCCCCGCATCGACGATTCCCTAGACTCCCTATACGGGGCGTCTTGGTTTTCTACCCTTGACCTCCAGTCTGGATATTGGCAGGTCCCAGTCCACCCGGATCATCGAGGCAAGACGGCCTTCTCTACCAGTAATGGCTGACATTATGAGTTTAATGTCCTGCCATTCGGCCTCTGCAATGCCCCTGCCACGTTTCCCAGGCTGATGGAATCTGTTTTAAGCGGCCTCACTTGGGAGATATGTTTGGCCTACCTTGATGATGTCATTGTTTTTAGCCAAACCTGGGCCGATCACTTGCAGCGCCTCCGCCGAGTTTTCACCCGAATTCGCCAGGCAGGCCTCAAGTTACATCCAGCCAAATGTGTCCTGGCCGCAAAAACCGTCGCGTTTCTAGGCCATACCATTTCCCAAGCAGGAATTTCCCCAGACCCCGACAAGCTGCGTGCCATAGCGGACATACCACCTCCGCAGGATGTCCACGGCATCCGTGCCTTTTTGGGGCTCGCATCCTACTACCGCCGCTTCGTGAAGGGGTTTGCACAGATTGCTAAACCTCTTCACGATCTGACGAGGAAAGGGGAACCTTTCCTCTGGACAGAGGACCGACGAACCGCTTTCCAGCAGCTGAAAGACAAGCTTATCTTGGCCCCCATCGTGGCCTTCCCCGACTATGCCCTCCCTTTTCGCCTCTACACGGACGTCTCCCTTGACGCCATTGGCGCTGTTCTAGCCCAGGTACAGGCCGGTCGGGAACACATTATTGCTTGTGCCAGCCGCACACTGAACCCGGCCGAGAAAAATTATTCCGCCACCAAGCGAGAATGCCTCGGCATAATCTGGTCCCTCCAATATTTTAGAGCTTACCTTCTCCGGGACCCAAGTCACTATAATAACCGACCACCAATCACTCCAGTGGCTGCGACAATCGGACTCCCAGAACGCTCAAACCGTCTGATGGCGTGACACCCTAGAGGAATTCCAATACGAGATCTCGTACAGACCCGGGAAGCTCCATACCAACGCAGATGCCCTCTCCTGCCTTCCCATCCGTGCGATCCAACCAGACCAGGACCTGCTAGAACTCTGGCACCACAAGGAACGCCCCCCCTGGATTCCAGCCTACCTGTTTCCCAAATTGTGCCGACAGGGCGACCACCTTTTAACCCCGTCTGGACACATCCTCTTGGCCCCCGATGCGGCACGTGACACCCTGCGCCAGTTACACGCCCACAACGGCATCCATTTGGGCACAAAAAAATTGCTACAGGTGTTTAATGACGTCTACTGGGCTCCGAGCCCCTCCACCCTCGCCAAGGAAATTATTCAAGCTTGCCGCGCCTGCGCGCTCGGGAAAGACATTACCCGGACCGCCGGGCCTTCTGGCCATATCACCGCCCACAAACCCTGGCAGCTCCTAGCAGTCGACGTGGTAGGACCTCTCCCTCCTAAATCGGGATATAAGTACGTGATCACTTTTGTCGACACGTACTCCAAGTTCGTAATAGCCTCCCCCGCTAAAGAACATCACGCCGTCGCTGTCACCGATGCTTTACTCCGACACGTTTTCCCCTACTTTGGCATTCCCCAGGCCATCCATTCCGACAATGCCCCCGAATTCTCCGGGAAAGTCTGGGAAGAGCTGGCCAGGATTTTTGGATACGAAATCTCCCACTCCTCACCATATTGGCCTCAAGGGAACGCGGTGTGTGAACGCAGCCATCGTACCTTGGCAAATCAGCTACGGACCAGAATCGAGGCTACAAAATACAACAATTGGCCAGCACACGTCAAAATCGTCCAGTGGGGCATGAATTCGTGCCCCCGAGAGGACGGGGTTTCCCCCCACGAAAGGATCTTTGGCGAAACCCCCCTCCTACTACCTTTACGCCACCACTTGCAGCCGCCCACCCCCTCCCCTGCAACGGACCCGCTACACTTGCTAAAAAGGCAGGTATACCACCTACAGCGGAACTTAGATCTTGGACCCGACACAGCCGCCAACCCTTACAAGCAGGGTGACACCGTAGTCATCGCCCAGCTCCCCACTCCCCATAAACTTGCCCCCCGCTTCATGGGCCCCCACACCATCACCAAGATCCCCAACCCTTACCAGGTGGTCGTGGACTACCATGGCACTCCCCATACCCTCCGAAACCGACACGTGCGCCCCTTCCGCACGCCCATTCCCCCCGCTCCGACCCCACCCCCCCAACCCCCCACGGCTCCCGCTCCACCCTCTACAACCACATATGAGTGTTACATCTCCTCCTCCCCTTCCCCCTCTCCCCCCCCTACCACCTCCGCCTCTCCTGCCCCAGGCACCTCACCTGACGTCTCCCCCGCCACCCCCCCTCCCCCTCGCCCCACCCATCCGTGGCTTGCCCCTCAGTCCTCACTCCCCCATCTCCGGCCCCTGCCGCCACCCCCTCCCCCCCGCCCATCACCACCCCTTCCACCCACACCACCACCCCTTCGCCACAACCCTCTTCCACCCCCCCTTCCCCTGCCCACCACCCGGACGCCCACTCCACCAATACCACGTCCTACCACGCCCACGGCACGAAAGACAACACGCCCACACCTAACGCCCCCCTCCCCCCCCACCCCTGCCCGCACCACCACCACCCCTTCACCACCACCCCCTTCACCACCACCCCCTTCTCACCCCCTTCCCCTGCCCACCACCCGTACACCCACTGCACCCATACCACGTTCTACCACGCCCGCGGCGCAAAAGACAACACGCCCACACCCAACGCCCCCCTCCCCCCCACCCCTACCCTCACCACCACCACCACCCGCTCGGGCCGCCTCTCACGCCCACCCGCCCGATATTCCCACACCCCTACACCACCCACCTCCCCGTGACTTCACACTGTCCAGCTACTTCTGGCCCAAATCTCTCCTACCTGTACTCCCCAGAGACTCAACGCCGCATTACTACCGCACAAAACCCGGCCTTCGCCCACTCCATCCGGCATTCCACCTCCAACCACACCAAGCAACATGAGGATTAAGCGAGCTGTATGGGCCCCTTCCTTTGCCAAGAACCACCGGCTCCGCGGGCCCCACCACCTGTTAAATATCCTCAAGCACACCACCACCCCCTCCGCCCTCTTCCTCACCTATGACCAAGCACAAGAGGAAAATTCTTACACTGCCGCCTGGCAGCACACACTCCGACACCTCCAGCCCGACTACACCACCTCCAACACTCTAGCGTTCCACCTCCAGCCACAGGGACGTGACTTTTTTCAAGAACACGGTGGTGAAATGCGTGGCTTTGACAGATACACATACGATACTCCGGAATATTCCGGAGAATACCGTAGTATCCCCGACATCGAGGCGGACCAGGAGCAGTGGAGTTCGCCCTCAAGAATGCCGACACCCTCACTCGGACCCCACGGGGTAGCCGCCGCCAGCCACCACCACTCCGGGCAACAACGGCGTACGTCAGCCCAGGCCGTGCGCCCTTGTGACACTCAACCACCACGCCGCCGCCACCGTAGGCGAAAGACACTACCTTCGTGTGGCGGAATCACCGAGGTAGCTAGGGGTGGAGTCAGAAACTATACTCCAGGCAGTGCCCCTCAGGTAGAGACGATCTATGGTCGCTCTGATAGTGCAAAGGTAGAGACGATCTATGGTCGCTCCCATAAAAACCCGGTAGAGACGATCTATGGTCGCTCCCATAAAACCCCGGTAGAGACGATCAGTGGTCGCTCCCGTGGCCCCCTGGTAGAGACGATCTATGGTCGCTCCCCTAAAAACCAGGTAGAGACGATCTATGGTCGCTCCCCTAAAGATCAGGTAGAGACGATCAATGGTCGCTCCCTTAAAGCTCAGGTAGAGACGATCAACGGTCGCTCCCTCAGCACTCCGGTAGAGATGATCAATGGTCGCTCCCCTAAAAACCAGGTAGAGACGATCTATGGTCGCTCCCCTAAAAATCAGGTAGAGACGATCAATGGTCGCTCCCCTAAAGCTCAGGTAGAGACGATCAACGGTCGCTCCCTCAGCACTCCGGTAGAGACGATCGATGGTCGCTCCCAGGGTATAGTGAGGAGAAAGACGTCTCCACGGCCGGAGGTTGAACTCCAGGGGTCTCACTCCGGAAATTCTCGGAGAGACCTCCCTGTTTCCCCCGGCCTCTGTTCCCTACGCGTGGCCTTTGAGAAGACCCACCTGTCGGGCCCCCGTGACAGCCGCTGCCGCAGTCCTCCCCTGACGGCGCCCCTGCTCGTGGGAGACCACAGTCCGTCGCCTCTTCCGGCCCGCCCTAGGACACCCGGGCGAGACCTCACCACGCCCCCGCGATGCCGGGACCTGACCCAGAGGTTCCTAGACCTCTTCGGCCCCAGTCCTAAGGGCCTTACACCGGAGCCCAGTCCAGAAACCCCCGGACGTGAGAGGACGCCCTCGCGAGTCGCCCCATGCCCTCTCGGCTCGCCCCACCCTGACGACGCCCTCAGTCCGACCGGATCACCGACGATGTGTCCGTGTTTCTCTTCATGAGGAAATACGAGTGACCCTATAACAATCGTGAAGTAGGTTAAGTGTGACTCCTTTTCTCTTAGAATAAGTATGGTGCAGTAATTTTATGTAATCTCCATTGGGACCAACCAGGACATAATACCCAGTTGAAGGACGAGAATGTGGGTTGAGACCTCAAGTGAAAATACGTGCGAGTGTCATCCCGAAGCTTTCTAAAGACATATCTCTAGAGCCCGAAGAAAGACTAAAATATTATTGGAGTGCTATTGGCTAATCTCTGAGTAATATGGTGGAATAGTATTTACGAGTGTTCCGACTTTGTTACGCGTTGTGAAGCGAGAGTCTACATAACATATCTAGGAGATGTGTACTGAATAAGTTGTACCTACAGAAACCTATTTCCACCAAAACAACAAGGACGGCGAGTAATAACGATATCCCCCTCCTCCGCACACTATTCCTAAAAACTCTCTCCATTCCCCGCTCCCGCTCTTAAAGTCAAAGTAAGAATCAGAGTTAATTGTCAAAGAATCTTCGCCAACAGAAAACACCTAAACTCCCTTGCTAATATCGGGCATCCTTAAATATTACCGTAACTGTCTCCTCGCCATTTTAAGTCACTCTCTGTGTCTCCCCTACCTCCTCCTGGTGGATCACAAACCCCCCCCCCTCCCTCCTCACACGCTCCGCGCGCACCTGTGTTTACTGCACTCCTAGTACTAAGATTTGTTGTATTGTCATTAGTATCTAGAAAGCTAGTATCCTGCGAGATACACAATATTTTAGATAAGGTTTTTGTATTGCTCTATATTGTGATGTAATGCCTACTGAAGTGTCCTGTGTCTGACTGAAGTAATATACGTGTATGGTGTTGCCGAAGGTTTTTATGTCCTACCTCTCTTTATTGCACTAGCTCCGGTCTCGAAAGAGGACCCCGCTCCGCGTTGAGTTGAATTGGTACGAGAAGTCGAGCCTAATTCAACTCAGCATTACAATTATATTTATAGTCAAGCATAAAAAAGGTAAATAATTGTGATGATGGCTCACTGCTGCGCGGCTTTGCCAAACTAAACACAAGGCAACGTTGCCATATGTGCAAAGTGACGGAACTGGGCAGGAAAAAAAATTTCGCTGCCGGGAGTGCCCTGTTCGGACTGACAGGAAGATATGCTTCCGGTGCACCAAATGTCAGAAGGCTGTCTGCGAGGGGCATTATTACCCTGTCTGTTGTGATTGTTTGTGAGTCCAAGTGCTCATCATTTTGAGAATTGTCAAGGAAAATTCGAACAAATTATTTTTCTCACGGCCATAAATACACCACAAATGACAAATAGCAACTATTTTGGATTGCATACCACTGTGTTTTGCAATTATGAGGTTTCAGTAGTAAAATAATAACATTCACTACTCAAGAAATGACATTTCCTGATAATTGTAAGTTCTATCTTAGTTACTCCCTAAAACAAGGTTGTGAGGGTGGGTGGCTGGTCAAAATCACTGGGTAAAGCCTTAGAGAGGTCCAAATACCATGTAGTGTTCAATTTCAAGGGTCTGGGATTGCATGAAAAATTGCCAATCTTCGTACTCCATTTTTTTATTCTAAAAGAAATACCCCATTTTTTGTCTACCTCCACCACGGCCCACCGTGAGTCTGTAAGACTTAGAGTGCCATGTGCTGCAGCGCCCATGACCCAGGAGTGTGTGTTCAAGTGCAGAAGTCCGCAGCTCCTGTTTCAAATTCTCCACATATTTTTTTTTAGTTACATCAGAATTTTTCCCCATTCTTGATACTTTTTTTCAAGTTACCACTTAACCTTTAAGATATCATACAAACTCATTTACATAACGTTCAAGTGAAAGTATAAAACTTGTATTTTTTATATATGTACTTGGTTTTACTAAATTTGGATTTTCACATAGGTGTATGACTTTCCGAAAAATGGGTTTATCAAACCCAGCGTATGTATTAATATGCAGTAAAATTAGCGTATGTATTCTAGGGATATATATATATATATATATATATATATATATATATATATATATATATATATATATATATATATATATATTCTCATTTGCAGTATTAACCCTTTCACGGTGGGGACAACTCTGTTACGGTACATTACTGCATGTAACGGCAGCCGATTTGACTGAACTGAGTGAATCATGCGAGCCTGAGAGTGTTTACAGTATATTTCATTACTGTATTACTGGTTCACTGACTACATTTATAGAACCTCTCAGCCTCTTATACTTACTTGGCTTTTGATGAATAAAGCCGTCTGGTGTTAGCTGCAATATAAATGGGTTGATGGTGTTCTTACTTCTTTCAGGCTGTTACGAATATAATGGTCTGGCGGTAGCGGGAATAAAATAGTTGAGTGTTTGTGATCAAGAAAGTTATTACTCGTATTAATTTATCAAGACTTTACTACTGAATGGAATATAGATGCAGTGGCTACCTTGTATAATACATTGATATAAATACAGACCTGAAAATAGGCCGGCAGATAGATAAAGAGATATATATCGTTTCTGAGACAAACAGGTGTATAAATAACCGTAACTATATGCATAGATGCAAAAATATAAAGACTTACAGATAGAGTGATGAATGAACAAATAGAAAGAAGTCAGACACCAGGAATGGCAGATGGAAGGATATTCTGAAGACAGACACAGACGGACATACTGGTAATGGATGGATAGGGAGATGAAAAGTGAAAGAGAAGGAATAAGAGTTTGATAAGATGCCAGACTAATAAGATGGTTGGTAAACTGAAGAACTGCCTGAAGCGAACTACAAATAATAATATACAGACATACATTTTTACCTTATATACGATATACACAGGGGGAGAGTCTGATTGACTGACTGATGACTGACATAAACTGACAGATACAGAGATAGACAGATAGGAAGTCGCAGAATGATAAGTAGATTGACAAATGCGGTAGATACATACAGTAGATAGACAGAGGCAGATCTTTAGATTTTTATTACATGCAACAGAAGTCACAGCAGCCAAGACAGGTAGATAACTAGGTCTGGTTTGTGACGATCCGGCATCAAAACCATCTCATGTCGCTGGGTTTCTATTTTCTGTTTCATGCTGTTTTTGCTACCTCCATTCGCAGTTAATATTTTACAATTTTTCGGAGATTATTAGTACTCTCTCTCTCTCTCTCTCTCTCTCTCTCTCTCACCGGTATCCTTGTCTGGTATTTATGGCACGGTATACAAGCTTCACCTTTAATTTATACACACGTATGCTTGCCTTAAAGTTCAATTACACCGTCTCCTAACATTGCCAACAAGTAACGGTGTCTTGCTAATCAACAGCAACAAAAAGAAACACTCACAGAGTGCAACACCTGCTCCTAACACCTGTTTTAAGGGCAGAACATTTGACTTTGTGAACTTGACCTTCGACAGATTTTACTTAAAACCGAATTACTCTAGTCTTTTATCACTCTTAACCTTTCCATCAAGTTCGATTCAGTTGAGATTAGAACTGTTTGTGTTGACTCTGCCCAGGGATCTTAGCATTTGACTTTTCCTTGTGACCTTGACCTTTGACTTCTTAAATTAATTTTCTTTTAATTCATGTTTTAAATTAAGCCTTCCACAAAGGTTCATCTACGTTAAATAAAACGTTCAGATGACCCTGCCATGTGACCTTGCAATCTGAACTATTCTCAGAACAATAGTTTAACCTCTGGGGCGATTCTCACTTCTACCAAGTTTGATTCAAATCAGAGATTGATTATTATTTTGTTTATACACAGGCACACGGGTCGAATTTTGACCTTGTCGGGTGACCTTAACCTTTGACTGATTTGGATGGTAATAGTGAATCGTATTGTTTTTGCCAGTGCTCTCACCCTACCACCTAGCACCAAGTTTGGTTCAAAGCAGATTAACACTGAGATGACATTGCCCCCTCACTTCTGCATTTAACCTTTCCCTGTGACCTTGACCATGGATTCACTGTTTTCAAAATGGAGGTCTTTCATTCTTCC
Organism: Coenobita brevimanus; assembly: GCF_032717465.1. Taxonomy (NCBI): domain Eukaryota; kingdom Metazoa; phylum Arthropoda; class Malacostraca; order Decapoda; family Coenobitidae; genus Coenobita; species Coenobita brevimanus. The sequence continues at coordinate 28,739,509 of NC_137008.1, read as the reverse complement.
TTATCCTTAACACTTCCGCAAGGTTTGGTCTAAATCCTTTATAAACTGGTGTTGACTTCTTGTTGCCGAAGATTGGTTATCAGTGTTGTAATACCCCCCTCCTCTCTCTCTCTTTGACAGGAATAACCCCTTCCCACCGATTACTTTCTTTTTCACTGTATTCTAGCTACTCCAGACAACTTTATTTGGCTGTGGAGAGACATTACCAGCTGGGGGTGTTATATACGGCCTTAATTAACTCGTTCACTACTCCATTCCAGTGAAATCCTTGAATAAAAAACCCTTTGGAAATGGCAAGAATAATATTAAAACCACGTCATCGTAATGAAGGTTGCAGGAACCGGAAATCTGACTGAGAACCAGATATCGATTCTCATTCCTGAATACTACTGGCGTTATAAGTAAACGCTGTCATGGTTGCAATTATACCATGATTCTATTCCACGCAACACCAGATAATTCTATTCAGCTGAGGGTAAAGCGTAGGAGCATGAGCGTGTAAATAATAGTTATTAACACTCTTATCGTGCGAACAACTCTTGCGTTCTATTCCATCTGTCACAAGATAGTTATATTCACATGAGTCATGAGATATAAGAGTCACAGATTTTTTTTCTCAGTGGCAGCATTAACCCTGTCACGATGAGGACAACTCTGCTTCATCATTGCAGGTAACGACAGCCGGTTTGACCGAACTGAGTGAATCATACGAGCCTAAGAGTGTTTACAGCATATTCATTATTGTGTTATTGGTTCACTGACTACATTTATTGACATTCTCTGCCTCTTATACTGCCTCTTTGATGAATAAAATCGTCTGGTGTTAGTTTCAATAAAGCTAGAGTTATTCTGTTCATGAAAAGGTTAATGGTGTTATTATCTTTCTCGGACTGCTATGAATAAAATAGTCTGGCGTTAGCAGGAATAAAGTAGTAGAGTGTCTGTGATCAGGAAAAGTATTATTCGTATAAATTTATCAAGGCTTTACTAATGAATGGAATAAAAATGCTTCAGTCACCTTGCACAATACATTTATAGAAAGACAGAATGGCAAATAGACACACTGGCAGACAGATGAATGGAAAGATATTGTACATAATGTACGAGTGACAGACAGACATACAAGTATGTAAATACCTATATTCATAGATGCATAACTGTATATACCAGGTGGCCGACAGAAAGATAAATGAACAAATAGACAGAAGACAGACACCAGAAAAGGCAGATAAAAAGATATACTGAAAACAGAAGGACAGGCAGACAATCTGGTAATGAGTGGATAGGCAGAAGAATAATCAAAGAGAAAGAATAACAGTATGATAAGATACCACACTAATACACTGGTTAGTATATTGACGAACTGCATTAAGTGATACAGGATAAGACAGATAAATAGATTTTCCTTACAAACGACGGACAAAACCAAGGCCGTCTTGATTTACAGGCCCGGAGGTGAGACTGATGATGTCACAGGCGGCGGCCGCAAATTGTCTCTGCCTTTGCCTCTCTCTCATGCGTACACATTTAATATTTGCTTACTTATGTATGGCCATTATTATTTATTGATGATTATTAGTGTTAATACTAATATTAGTTATTATTATTTATTATTATTATGATAAACAAAAAATTACGATGTTTCTTAATTTAAGGCCTAAAACACTGTAATGAATAGATGTGTTCAGATGCAAGTTTTCAAAGATATTAGGATACCTGTCTGAGTAAAGATTATTTATCACTGAACAAACTGAAAATAACTGTTTTACTTGAACGGTAAAACAATACACACAAATCCGGGTTTGCAACAAGGTCGGTGGCTACCATTCGTCCACCCGAATTTTGATTAAAACCCACTTGAATAAAGCCAATATTATGTCCACGTTACTGTAGATACCGTAAAGAAACTCTGCATGAATTTGAAAAATAAGGTATAAATAACCTACACACAGGTAAAAAACTGAATTGCTGAAGCAAGCAGAAACAGTACACCAAAGGAAAAAGAAAATATAGACGCTTTAAGTGTATATATATATATATATATATATATATATATATATATATATATATATATATATATATATATATATATAATCAACCAATGTTGTATAGGTTAAGCTTCTGACTACCATTGCATTGCATCCCATATATAATATGCCTTTTTTTCTTAGGTAGGTAAATATAGCTATGTAATTATATAAACATATTGCCATATAACTACATTCCAGTTATCGGTATTTGTTTTTCCTCCTCTCCTTGTTAGGTAAGGTCAGATTAGTTTATTATCCATCTAATAGCTTTTACCATAAAACAATGCAATTACTTTACATAACTGTAATGGGGACTAAATTTTACGCAAAATGATGCGTATTAGTTAGAGACTTGCCCAACAGCGGTTTTACCGAACTGATATTTGTCATTGAAATAACAGGTTTCTTGTATCATATTTTCATTTCTATTTATGCTCTAACCGGCGCAAATCTTTTTAAGTCCCCCCCCCCCCCTTCAAACTAAAGGAAACATGAGTATCAAGAAAAATAGACCCAGCCTGGCTAAAATTCATATTCAGCTAACAATTCTTGTCACCATTTAGGCACAAGATTTAGGTAAAGGCATTACATTTGGCTTAGGACAGACCCATACACATTTCTTTTTGGCCTAGGCTAGGCCTTTGCATATTTTTCTTGGCCTGGGCTTGGCCTATGCACATTTTTCTTTGCATGGGCTAGGCCTATACGTTTTTTCTTGGCCTAGACAAGGCCCATAAATGTTTTTGCTTGGCCTGGGCGCGAAATTTTTTTTCCTGCCCAGTTCCGTCACTTTGCACATATGGCAACGTTGCCCTGTGTTTAGTTTGGCAACGCCGCGCAGCAGTGAGCCATATCGGATGCCAGGTTTAGTATTCATCACAATTATTTACTTTTTTTATGCTTGACTATAAATATAATACCTGACTATCTATATTTTACATGAATTGAAAGAATAATAGAGACATAGAGGTCATATAGTTTTCGCTGCCTTAGCTTAAATAAATATAAAAAGGGGCCATACCACTGTCATTACTTCGTCACTTGTCTGCTGAGAGAGAGAGAGAGAGAGAGAAGATACTCTCTACACTTTGCTAAAATTAGATATATGTTGATTTAATGAAAATGCGGTACGTCTTAGGGGTGGTACATGACTGCTCGTTGAGAACACTTATCAGTAACATATGTTGTAGGCCTATACTACTTTCCCTGTCATTTCTTGTCATTGCTCCCAGACGTACGATTCAATCAGCTGTGTTTACAATCGGCAGTGGCGCATCACAGTGAGTTTATTTTTTTAATTCCTTGTTTCTCTTGATTTACTTATTTTGCACACAATAGTCTATAATGTCTCATGTCTGACCCAATGCCTGTCATCAGCACATGGGAAATAGCATATGGTGCCTGGTGCTGTGTAATATTTAATAAAGATTATACCGTAACAAATAAAGCTTTGCATTTCATCAAATACAAAAACCCTTCAAGCATACTTAACATGAAATAAAGGTCATGAGAACATGAAAATAATCTGAAATGTAACCTGACATATGATTTTACTAATATACCTAAGAAAAACAAGAAAATAATCTGAAATCTAACCTGACAAATGATTTTACTAATATACCTAAGAAAAACAAGAAAATAATCTGAAATCTAACCTGACATATATACCTAAGAAAATGTCTAATGAAACATTGATATTCAGGCATCATTGATACCAATATTTCCCAGCTTGCAGCAGAAATTACCAAGGTTAACCCTTAAGAATGATCATGAAAAGCGTTTTAGGTGATAAAATATTATGGGTCATTAACCTCTCTCCCTCTCTCTCTCTCTCTCTCTCTCTCTCTCTCTCTCTCTCTCTCTCTCTCTCCTGTAAACACAGCTGATTGAATCGTACGTCTGGGAGCAATGACAAGAAATGACAGGTAAAGTAGTATAGGCCTACAACATATGTTACTGATAAGTGTTCTCAACGAACAGTCATGTACCACCCCTAAGACGTACCGCATTTTCATTAAATCAACATATAACTAATTTTAGCAAAGTGTAGAGAGTATCTTCCTTGCATACTCACTTTTTATTGATGACCCTGCATGTTATTATTTTATACTGTTTCAAGCTCTCTCTCTCTCTCTCTCTCTCTCTCTCTCTCTCTCTCTCTCTCTCTCTCAGCAGACGAGTGACGAAGTAAAGACAGTGGTATGGCCCCTTTTTATAGTTAAGCTAAGGCAGCGAAAACTATATGACCTCTATGTCTCTATTATTCTTTCAATCCATGTAAAATATAGATAGTCAGGTATTATATTTATAGTCAAGCATAAAAAAAGGTAAATAATTGTGATGATGGCCCACTGCTGCGCGGCTTTGCCAAACTAAACACAGGGCAACGTTGCCATATGTCCAAAGTGACAGAACTGGGCAGGAAAATTTTTTTTCGCGGCCTGGGCTGGGCTTATAAATGTTTCTTCTTATCCTAGGCTAGGCCTATAATTGTCGGTTGATATCCTTGTTGCCCAGATATTTCACTGAATACATAGAATTAAAAGAATAAATCAAGTTACCATTGAGTAGCCTAGGTTATATTGCATGGAGTGAGGTAAGGCGTCAGTAACTAAAGTAACATCTCAATACGACTGTGATCCCCCAAAATATATTATGCACAGTTAATAAAGAACACTGAAACTTAGGCTGTGTTGTCATTTCGTTGCCTAATGTATTTACGAAAACTATTTACTGCAGCTTAGAAGATATCCACTGTTGACAGCCTGATACCTCCAATTTCTCATTTATAATGCTTTCAGTAATAGCAATGATGCTTTTCATGCATTCTAGTATGGCTATACATATTAAATAATATGTGTATGGCTAACCTTGAACGAAATCCAGATGGGAGAGGAAAAATTTGAAATAAGTGGGTGAATTGTAGGCGTGCTTCACTGTTTACAACGTGGCGGGAAGGCTGGCAGAATAATACTGTTATGAAGGGAGATTTGCCAGTTAGGTAGTCTCTTATCTTCGAGACTTTTCTCGTACAGTAAGTTCCGGTACGAGTCAGAGTTGCCAGTTTTCCTGTTGTTTGTGAACATAGTTATTTTGTAAGTTAAACATTCATTTATTTTTATGCTCTTTGTCTTTGTAATGTTTTATTTAAGTGATTGCTTATTAAATTATGTAATTTAAGTTCGTATGGTAAATGATTTAGAGTGTTGTGTAATGTAAGACAACACTGGCATGTTAGGGGCTGTTTCCGATTTGGCAACTGTTGCCCTTCGAGAGTATACTCGTAGAACGTAGACGTTTCTAGAATAATGCAAGCTTATATAAGATGAGGTAGAGATTATTACAAGTTCAGTCGGGTTTCAGGTCAGTTTATGTGAAGTGCAGTTGGTTTGAGTGTAGTGCAGTGTCAGTGTCAGTGAAGATTGTATATTTTGGTACTTGTGAAAACAGTGGCAAACAGTGACGGGTTATTGAAGTTGGTATAGCACTGGAACTTGAGAAAACAGTAAAGTGTCAAGCATTAAGTGTAATTACTGTCATTGAAGATTATTTTCGGTACTTGTGTAATAAGTGAAGTATTGTCAAGCATTAAGTGTACTAACAGTGAAGTGTTGTTAAGCATTAAGTGTAACAGTAGTTGGTAAAGTGTGTATAGCTCCAGTGCTTGTGAGAACAGAGAAGTTGGAAACCATTAAGTGGAATTATTTGGAAAATAAAGACAGTGAACTTTAAGGAGTCAGTGTTTATTTTCGCCTCAGCTGATCTTGTGTACTGCACACCTAAAGGCTGACCATAGGAAGAACAACTCGCTGGGCAACGTCCTGCCTATACTGTACAGTACTATTGCTGTTGGAGCCTGTGGCAGTGTGGGGTGGGGACGTAACAATACAGTCGCCACCGATTGTGACGTCACAGTCAGATATTGGCGGGAGACCCAGGCCTGTTCAAATCAAGACGGCCGTGACAAAACCCACAGCAGCCATCAATGGTAGGTAGCGGTGAGGTTAGCGAAGACCTGGGATCGATACCACCTCCAGTCGCTGGGCTACTATTTTCATTTTCATGCTGTTTTTGATGTCTGCATTCTCAATTTATATTTTCCTATTTTTCCGAGATTATTAGTACTCTCTCTCTCTCTCTCTCTCTCTCTCTCTCTCTGGTACCACTGTCTAGTATTTATATCACATTATACAAGCTTCACCTTTAAATTCACACACCTGTATACTTGCCTTAGAGTTCATTTACACCGTCTTCCAACAATGCAAACACCTAATGGTGTCTTTCTAAACTAATCAACAACAAGAAGAAGCACTCACAGAATGCAGCACCTGTGCCTAAGAACTGTTCTTAAGGCAGAACAGTTGACTCTGTAAACTTCACTTTTGACCGATTTTACTCAAAATCGAATTACTTCATTCATATATCACCCTTGACCTTTCCATCAGTGTTGATTCAGTTGAGATTACATCTGTTTGTGCTGACTTTGCTCTGGGACCTTGACATTTGACCTTTCCTTGTGGCCTTGGCCTTTGGATGTTGTCAAAATCAAATTGTTTTATTCATGTTTTAAACTTACCACTTTCACAAAGTTTAGTCTATACTAAAAAAAAAAAAAACTTTAAGATATCACGAATGCGAAGCAACTGTGAACTGGTTGCAAGAGAAGCTGATCAATCTGGTGTGAGTGATAGAGGTGCCGCTTCAGTTGCCACTTCCGCCCTGGTGGGTGCTGGACCTGTTCCACCTGAAAACAAGTCTTTAGTTATAGACAAGTCAAAAGTAAGACGTGACAGAAAATCAGACATAGAAAGACTTCAGCATATAGAAAAGGAAGGCATAACAGCACTGTATTTTGATGGAAAAAAGACAAAACATTAACAATGGATGAGAGAAAAGATGGAAATGGTTGTCTGTCTATTCACCAAGTAATCAAATTTGAGGAACACATTTCATTAGTTAAAGAGCCAGGCTCTGAATACCTTGACCATGTAACTCCTGTTGGGGGAACAGCAGCTGCTATTTCTAAGTGTTTGATGAATTGTGGGCTGAAGGCTGAGATGCTTATTGCAATAGGGTGTGATGGTACACCAGTTAACACAGGGACAAAGGGCGAGCAATAAAATTGATCGAAGACTTTCTTAGCCGTCCTTTGCATCGGCTTATATGTTTGTTACACTTCAGTGAGCTTCCATTTCGGCATATATATAAACATTTGGATGGTGAAACCTCAGGGCCCACAGCATTCAAAGGAAATTTTGGGAAGAAGATAGGGGAAACAGTTAGTAGCCTCCCTGTGGTAAATTTTGAACCAATCCCAGTAGATGATATCAGAGCTAGTTTTGAGTATGATGCGAAGAAGTTTCATGAGACCTAGTCAGAGCTAGATTCAAGTAAGGATCAAAAATATATTCTGATTATATGGTATGCAGTGTCACTTGGAAAATTTCCTGCATCATTCTCTTCAGTTGAACCAGGCCCATTAGCACATTCAAGATGGATGACAGCATGTGCAAGAATCTTAAGACTGTTTTGCTCAGTTCCTCTTCCTTCCGAAGCACTAAAAACATTAGCCAAATATTTGATGACCGTATACATTCCGACCTGGTCTGAGATTAAGAAAATTCCATTCTGTGTCAATGGCCCAAAACATCTATTCAGTGCTGTTACCAAGATCAAAAATACGAAAGATGAATGCATGGGAGCATACAAGGTTGCTACCCAGGCTATTAAAACAAATGCTTTCTATGCCCATCCGGAAAACATGCTTTTGGGCATGGCATTTGATGAAGATATTGACATCAGAAGAGATGCTGTGAAGAAAATTCTAGCAGCAAGAAACAACCCGAGACAAGACAGAAGACAATTCAAAGTACCAGAGATAAATTATACTTAAATGATCAGTTGGGATGTGGTGGATATTACAGGATCACTGCTTCTCAAGAATTTGACTCATGTTGACCTACATGGTTTGATTGAAAGTCCTGAACTTGTGGAAAAACTGTGTCCAAAGTATCCTTGCCATACTCACAGTTGAGCGTACAGTAAAGCTAGTGCCTGAAGCATCTGCAAAAGTTTATGGTTACAGAAACAGAGATGGGTATATAAGAAACATAAATCAAGAAAAATAATGCCAGCATTCGAATCAAAGAAGGATTTCAAAGCATAGTGAATCTGGCCCAGTTAATGGAAGGGTGGATGGGATAGGTTAGGTACGGAACTCCACTTGCAGCCACCTCCTAGTGGCGAGTTCTGGGTAGTGCTCGGTCACAGTGTCCTAGCTAAGGGCTGCATAATAAAGTGTCCAGGTGCCACCTCTTACTGGCATGATACGGATGTAATATTTTGCAGTTCTCTTGCCTGTGCATAGGAGCAAGTTTTCACCTCTATTATCAAAAGAAACTGGACTTTATTTTATTTATTTATTTATTTTTTTTATCTTATGACCTCGTGTAATATATGTATATATTTAGAGAGAGAGAGAGAGAGAGAGAGAGAGACAGAGAGAGAGAGAGAGAGAGAGAGACAGAGAAAATCTCTCTCTCTCTCTCTCTCTCTCTCTCTCTCTCTCTCTCTCTCTCTCTCTGTCTGTATATATAAAGCCCTCTGTCCCTCTGTCCAGACTATCAAACCTTAGGATCTAATCCACGTCCAAGTAGGTCCCTTCTGACTTCACACACGTAGCCCAGCGTTCTTTCCACTGCCTGTTTCATTTTTCAAAGCCAGTTCTCGGTATCTCCCGCATGTGTTTCGTCTCATTCACAATGATCTCTTCTCTTAAATGAACCTTGCTCAAGACCTGTTGCAGTGTGCAATTCGCGATCCAGATTTTCTGATACTCTTATCGCTGGAGATGAGACTTGGGGTGTCTAGGTATGAACTAGAGACCAAAACGCAGTCATCTCAGTGGAAGCATGCAGGGTTGCCTCCGCCAAAAATCGCACGACAGGTCCACAACAAAGTCAAATGCATGTTGTCATTTTTTTTTTTTTTTGACAACCGTGGTGTTGTGGATCACGAATAAGCACCAAATGGTCAGATTGTCAACAAACTTTACTACCTCAACGTTATCTGTCTTCTTTGTGAGAGTTCGGGGGAAGAGACCAGACCTTTGGAAAACGACAAGTTGGAAGCTTCACCATGAAACTGCCCTGCCCATGTTTCTCAGTTGATTCAGGAATTTTTGGCCAAGCACAAAATCCCTCATGTCCGGCAGGCTCACTGCTTACAACACATTGCTCCATGCGACTTTTGGTTTTACCCCAAGCTCAAAACTCGACTGAAGGGTTCTTGATTTCAGACGAGAGAAGAGAGCATGACAGATGCGACGAAGCAACTGAAAGAGATACCGGAAATTGATTCTGAATAATGAATCAGGCAGGGGAAAGAACGTTGGGCTACCAGTGTCAAGTCAGAGGGGGCTTACTTTGAGGGGGATTAGTGTCCTAGCTCAACAGGTTAGTTGTTTATTTTCTTTGAGCCAAAGCTCAGATAATTTCTAGACAGGCTTGTATATACATATACATACATACATATATATATATATATATATATATATATATATATACATAAACTAATCTCTCCAATATCCGATGTAATACAGCCAAAGGCATGTCCGGGAAGTGGGATCGTCTGCATACTTGGACCCTGCCTCCTGGACTGGTACTTATGGACCCTAACCCAGTCTAACTCAGAAAACCACATACATAACTCCCTACTGGACATGCACAGCACCTATTTAAGACCCTATTCACACAAAAAAGGGACAGAAAGCATGAAATAAATGAAAAGAAACCAGAGAATGAGGAATTAGAAGTGAGTATTGTTATTTAGCAGTGCACAGGGTATTTAAAACATGTCCGTGGCTGTTACAAAGATTAACCTGCTATGCTCTGGCAGTGGTGAAAATGCTCTTGAAGCAGGTACAGTAATCCAGTGTTATGCTGCACTTAATCCTTTGCACTGTGAATTGTAATTGTTTAACACTGCACATTCTGTTCTTACTTGCGCCATGCCAGTTGCAACCGCCAGTTTGCACTCTCCACTTCGTCCTTTGCACTCTGAATATTAGTTTCTTAACACTGTACAACATTGTAAATTCCCATTTGGTCAATTGGCAAGGTATTGCAGTTTATTCACTGTTTATTCACAAAAACGACCATGTGCAGCATCCATTGCGATGAGCATCTACAATAGTCAGGATGGTAATTAGGTGGTAACTGGGGAGGGGAGCCTGGGGAGGAAGCAAGGGTCGGTGTGTAAACACAGCTGTTTGGCGCTGCGTGCCAAGTTCAAAGTATGGTTGAAAGAAATGTTGGATTGTTTTGTTTCCTTAGTTTTTTTTTTGGCCATTTTGGAGGTCAGAAGGCCCAAAATGTCCAGACACTGGGGTGTCCGGATATTAAAGAGATTACTGGCTGAAAATGAGGAAATAGAAATTGATGAGGCAGAAATACTGGAAAGGTGGAAGAGGTACTTTGAGGAGCTGTTAAATGAAGAAAATAGTTATGAGATAGAAGACATGGGAAAAGCTGAAGAGCCAGTTGCAGTGATAACAGAAGTTGAAGTGGAGATAGTCTCAGTAAGATCGGGAAAGCTTCAGGCCTGACAGGTATAACAGCTGATCTGATAAAAAAGGCTGGAAGTACTGGTGTAAAAGAATTGACCAGGGTTTTTAATAACATCATAGTAGGACAGTCAACTGAGGAATGGAGAGAGCTGGACAACACCGATTTACAAAGGCAAAGGAGATGCCCTTCTTTGTGAAAAGTTCTGAGAGGTCAGACTGTTGGAGCATGGAATGAAGATATTCGGAAAAGTGCTGGAAGGAAAACTGAAGCAGATAGTGAAGATAGATAACCAACAGTTTGGATTTGCGCAGGTAAATCCACAATAGATGCAATATTCATCATGAGACAGTTGCAGGAAAAGTTTCAACAGAGGAGGAAATGCTTGTACCATGTGTTTGTGGACCTGGAAAAAGCTTTTGATAGAGTACCAAGAAGAGTTAAGAGTGGACCTTGAGAAGACTGAATGTACCTGAGAGACTCATTGCAGCTGTCATGTCTCTGTATATTGATACAAGATCAAAAGTCAAGATAATAGCAGGAACATCAGGAAATTTTGGAATAGGAGTTGGGGTACATCAAGGTTCAGCACTCAGTCCACTGCTGTTCAACATAGTAATCGAGGAGGCAACACGGGACTGTAGGGAGGAAGGCCCATGGGAGATGCTGTATGCTGATAACCTAGTGCTGACAGCGGAGACTAAGGAAGAAGTGGTGGAAATGTTTAATAGATGGAAAAATGGAATGGACAAGAGGGGAATGAAAATAAATATGGGTAAGGCAAAGGTAATGGTGACAGGTAAGAAACCAGTAGAATGAATTCAATCAGAAAAATGGCCATGTGGATGCAGTGGCAGAGGAGTAGGAGTGAACTCAGTGTTGTACGCGGAGTGTAATAAGTGATGCCTTAGAAGATGTTCAGGTCTGCAGAATTTGAGAGGAGTGCAAAATTTCCGCTGTCCAGCCAGCATAAGAAGAGTGGCGGAGGGAAATTAAGCAGAGGACGAGCTAGAGGTGAATGAGGGCACACTACAGAAAGTGCAGCAGTTCTGCTATCTAGGAGATATATTGGACTGTGAAGCAGGGGTGGAGAGATCAGTCAGAACAAGAGAGGTGTCAACATGGTTAAAGTGGAAGGAAATAACTAGCCTAATGGTCAACAAGCACATACCACTGAGACACAAGTAAAATATATGAGGCCTGAAATAGACTAGTATTGATATATGGTGCTGATACATGGGCTTTGACAGATAGACTGATGAGTGTCTGAGGAGTACTGATCGTAGAATGTTAAGATACATGGCGGGAGTGAGATGGGAGGACAGAATTTCGAGTGAGGAGGTTGCCAGAAGATGCGGGGTGAAGGATCTCGATATCATCTTGAGGCAGAGGCGGCTTAGATGGTTTGGTCACGTGAGGAGGAATGAGGAAGGGAGCTGTGTGAGAATAGCAGAGGAACTGGAGGTGGTGGGACGTCGACCGTCAGGGAGACCTAAGAAGACCCGGAAAAGTGTTGTAACGCAAGATATGGAAAGACTGGGTATTAGACAAGATTTAATCCAGGATAGGAAGCAGTGGAGAAAAGACATCGCACGTCCAACCCCAGTTTGAATAAGGGAACAGAAAGACGAAAAACGAAGATTTTATATATATATATATATATATAGATAGATATAGATAGATAGATAGATAGATAGATAGATAGAAAGAGAGAGATATACATCCACGCGCATAAAGACACACACACACACACACACACACACACACACACACACACACACACACACACACACACACACACACACACACACACACACACGTAACATATATATATATCTAGATCTAATTAAATCTCTCTCTCTCTCTCTAGTGATGAAGGAGGCCAAGGCAAAAGTTGCGGAGACGGGAGTGAAGATGGTGTTGATGAATGGTGCTAGACGAAATGTATCCAATCTGTTGTATTCAAATGATACTGAGTCGATTGTAGATGGTGAATATACAGTATATCTATCTGTCAAGCTATTGCCAGACGCCTCAATCCCGTAAGGTGTGGCCACAGACAAATCGCCTCCATGTCGCCCTGTCTGCTGCCATTTCACTGCCGTGCTCCCAGCTAACCCCCCCCCCCTCCTCTTTCATATACCTGTCCACTCCATCCCTCAATCTCATCCCTGGCCTCCCTGTCCCTCTCACCCACTCCACCTGACTCACATACACTCTCCTCGTTAATCTCTCGCTCTGGATCCTCTTCACATGGCGAAACCACCTCAAATGTATTTCTCCCAACGCTTTCTATCACATCCACATCTACACCAAAACGTTCCTTCACGTCTGCATGTGTCTGTCTCTCCACGTAACTCCACATGCTTCTCTCAAATAACTCATTTCCACTGCTCTCTCTTGACTTGTGTCCTTCCAACAAGGCCCAAGCTTCACTTCCATACATTAGAGTTGTATCACAATTATCATGTAGCGACTTTTTTACTTCCATGCTCACTTAACTGTTTCTTATCACTGCTTTCACAGAACTAGCAACCTTTCTTCCTTGCTGTACCTTTTCAAGAATTTCACCCTCTAAATTTCCATCCTTACTCATCACACTACCTAAGTACTTAAACGCACTCTCATTTGACATTTCCTCCTCATACAGCCTCATTGTACATTAAGTGGCTTCATTTCACTCGAAGACCATAATTGTGCTCTTCCCTACATTGCCCTTTAGATTCCGTTTCTTACACACTGTCCCAAACACATTCACCAAGCCTTGCAGTTCCCTTTGGCCTTCACTTAACAATACAGCATCACCTGCAAACAACATTACAATGAATTTGCAAACACTGCCCTCTCTCACTGGGGTCGCTCCAGGATCCATAGCCATACCTTGTACCTCTTTTACAACCCCATTGCCATACCTTGTACGTACCTCTTTTATAACCCCATCCATATACAATTTGAACAACTATGGAGACATGAAACATCCCTGTTCCAATCCAACATTCAAACAGAAAAATTCACTCATTTCATTATCCACACACACTGTAACCTTAGCTCCCTCATATATACTCTTCACGGCGTTAAGTTTTTTTTTCCTCTTTTTCCTACACTTGGGCAATATGTTTCATCTGTGCCTTCATTTTCCAGACTATCATCAGTATCATTCATTTCTTCCATCCCGCTTTGACCTTTCTGACACATAGAATCCAAGTTTTCACTTTGTAGTTCTCTGCATCCTTTTTTCTTTTTGCTTGTTGTAGCAGGATTTTTGTTTCTTTTGTATCCACTTTTCCAATGTACATCTATTTCCTCTTTGATCTGGAAGGAACTCTCTTTCACTTACGGGCTTCTGAAAGGAACTCTCTTTCACTTATGGGCACCATTCTTTTTTCTATACACATTCACTCTTCGAAGGATTTACATTTGCAAAGGAGATATCAAATAGCTCCTTGTGCATATGAGTTTTATAGTTTTCAAGCTGTTTCTTGGAGCAGTCTTTCCGCTTGCTTTTCACTAGGGTCTTGTACTTTGAATGGTTGTCCAAAACCATCTGTGTAACTCTTGTTAGGTGAACACAAAGAACTGAAGCTTTTTCCCAAAGACATTCAAGTTCTGATCCAAGATCCTTCGCCATTTCCTTCACTGACACTTTTGATTTTTCTGTTTCAGGAAAAAGTGTCTTTCCACATCCCACTTCGTTCGAAGTTGCTTGTCATCAACAGTTCTTAAAGTGCCAAAAATATCATGAGTTAAGGCAGACCGAGTGGTGTGAGACATGTTTGTGTTCTCCAAGACATTTAGCTATTATGCATTAATACCTGCAAATGAAAATAATAAAACAAGGGCAAGGATCAGATGATTAAAACACACACACACACACACACACACACACACACACACGAAATACAAGGTCTGACCTATAAGACTCCTATGACGGCACTGATGCGCCAGATTCAGCGAATGGCGAGATACTGACGAGGCAGGCGCCACCTCCATATGAACATAGATTACACCAAAATTTTGCATGCATGATACTTTCATCATGGATCCAAGTTTTCTTTGGTATTACAAATTAAAAGTCACAAGTTGGATTTTTGGACTCAGTCTAATATATATATATATATATATATATATATATATATATATATATATATATATATATATAGCAGCCGTGGCTCAGTGGGTTAGAGCGCTCCGCTCTGACCGAAGGGTTGGAGGATCGAATCCACCCAAGGGTCATTGGTAGACATCAGGAAGGGCATCCGGTCATAAAATGCTACACGCTCCAGTCCAAAAGTCCTCTACCTATAGGCAACGCCTTAGCCCTCCGGGGATACCTGGCGTAAAAGCAAATTATATATATATATATATATATATATATATATATATATATATATATATATATATATTCAAGGAAGAAGGAACCAAAGGCCAGGGACCTGCAAATGGCTTCTTCCATGAAAAAACAAAAACAAGATAACAAAGAACTAAAGTCAAGATCCATTCATTCGTGATGCCTGGACACAATGCTTTTGAAAGACTGGAGAACAGGGGCAGTAAGAAAAACAGAGTGAGACAGGTCCAGAGTTGACCTGTTGCATACATTAAGGACTGGGAGTAACGATTAACTCTAGCATTAGGGAGTTGGACAGAAAAGGGATGAGAGTTTCTTGCTTGACTGGTGCTACCTGCCCGTCGTAGAGGTGGAGGGATGCAAGTAGACAGTTCAGGGGAGCAGTGACCATTGACGTAGCAATAGAAAAGAGATAAAGATGCAACAGCACGGCGAAAAGACGGAGGTTGAAGGGAGCCAGTGAGAGGAGGAGAATAAATTATACAAAAAGCCTTTAACTCCACCTTGTTGAGAAGAGCTGTATGTAGAGAGCCTCCTAACACATGAGAGTTGTTCTCTACACAAGAGCCGAATAAAACGCGTCTACAAAGTCAACAATTGTCCAGGGGTGAACAAAGCACGGAGTCGGTTTAGCACACCCAGTCTCTTGGAAGCAAGTTGTACATGAGAGGTAATATGTTCTTTCAAAGATAATTTCTGAGAGAATGAAACGCCAAGTATGTTTAAAGATGATGCAGCACTGAGCTGGATACTGTTAAATATTAGAGGGTACTCCTGTGGAAGACTTTGTCGGGTTGATAGATGTAACAACTAAATTTTTGATGCATTAAAAGCTACAAGGTTATTTTTACCCCAGACAGAAATATGATTCAACTCAGACATTAGGTGTTCCATAGCATGATCTCTTGTTTGTTGAAGTAACTGCTGAAATGGACGCTGCGGGAAGCGAATGGAAAGGTGAAGGGTGGAATCATCAGCGTATGAGTGGATTGGGTTAGATGTACATCTTAGAAGTTCACTGATGAATTGAAGGAAGAGAGTTCGTGATAGGACAGAACCCTGTTGAGCACCACTATTGATAGCTCTAGGAGAAGAACAGTGGCCTTCTACAACAGCAGCTATAGAACGTCCAGAAAGGAAGCTAGAGTTGAAGGCACAGACAGAAGGATAGAAACAGTAGGAGGATAGTTTGGAAAATCAAGATTTATGCCAGACTCGGTCGAAAGCCTTTGGGATGTAAAGTGTTATGTTAAAGCTTTCTCCAAAGTCCCGAAAGGAGGATGACCAGGTTGTATTTCAGTCTGTCTGTCAGCCCATCTGTCTGCGTCTCCGATGCGGACTTTGTTCAGAACATCACGCACAAACTGTAAGAGATATTAACAAACTCCAAAGGTAAAAGTTTAAAAACCCTTTTATCTGTGTTGTAGTGGAAAAAAAAAAGCGGAGGAGTTGATGGCGTACCTCCGTTGTGCCAGAATAGCCATAAATTACATGCAAAAGGGGCGGGGCGAAAGAGTATATAGTTACTTTCATCTAATTCCATAATCCTTAGTTCGCGTACCGTACGTCTGTTAATCAAATTTTGTGAGTAGCATCGCTCAAAAATTTAAGAGATATCAATAAATTCTAAAAAACATTTTTAAGGACCCACTGAAGAGCTATTTCTGTAATAGATGAAAAGAAAGAAAGAGAAGGTAAGAAGATAACAATCCAGAAAATTTGACCACTTGCTTGTCATTTTAAAAGAACTGTAAATATGACAGAGGAACAGGACGAAAACCTACATACATCCATACGTGTAAATACATGTAATTCCATGATCCTAAGCTCGTGTCTGTATGTCCGTCCGTCTACTTCACTGTCTGTAATGTGAACCTGCGAACTTCGGGCGGAGCATCAAGCAAGAACGGCAAGAGATACCAACAAACTGCGAGGGCAAAAGTTGTAAAGGACTCACTGGAGTGTGATTTTACCAGAAACTATCCCGATTTCCCTTCTGGCTGTGATGTAAAAATTGCAGTCCCTTCTCGGCAAAAGACAGGAAATTTTCAACGCCATTCATGGCGAAACCAAAGAGAGGTTGAAAACCTTTCTACAGCCTTAGAGAGACCGAACCACTCTCTTCTGCATATATATATATATATATATATATATATATATATATATGTGTGTGTGTGTACATAACGGTATATATATATATATATATATATATATGTGTGTGTGTGTGTGTGTGTGTGTGTGTGTGTACATAACGATATATCTATATAGATATATATATATATATATATATATATGTGTGTGTGTGTGTGTGTGTGTACATAACGGTATATATATATATATATATATATATATATATATATATATATATATATATATATATATATATATATACCGTTATGTACACACACACACACACATATATATATATATATATATATATATATATATATATATATATATATATATATATACACACACACACACACACACACATATATATATAGAGAGAGAGAGAGAGAGATTTAAAAACAAGCAATAGAGGAGAGTTGACAATGCGATGAATAGGGAAGAGTGGCGTGTCTGTGTATGACATATCTCAAATTATGATCTTAGCTGATGATTGTAGCTTGCTTATTGTGAACTAAATCTTTACTGAATGGTTCAGGTTTTTGTGCTTTTGTAGATGAATATAAACTGCGTGGTTTGAAAGTATTTGTATATAGTTACGAGCGAGCGAGCGCTGGGAGCGAAGTGATGTTTACGTCCAGCTGAGAAATGAGCAGCTCAACACAACACGGGCCGACCCCCGAGGGTTTTTAGAGGCCAGTAACTTTTCTTCTATGTGAAACAGAGAAGAGATTCTTTCAGCAGGTAGTAGATACTGTACATTCAACAACTATAAATTTACTCGAGATTAAAGAAACCCCCTGGAATCCCAGCTTTCCAAGGGAATGTACCGAAGGCTTCAATTGAGATGCTCCACTCTGAAATCGAATTTAGAAACGTTTCCTGTAGCAACACTGTTTTCTTACTTTATTCCTAACAAATAGATATCGGATATTACGCTCATAATTTTACGTCAACGTTTTTATATGTTTTGGGGGTGAAATCAGCAAGGGTAATTACCCCATTTTTGGGTTTTATCATTCGATCAATTGCTAAGCGTTTACCGACGCAGTTCGTTGACACGGCACGTCGGAAGCAGAGAACTACATTGCGAGTGCGATGAATGCTACGGAGCCTCGCTATATGCACATCCAAAGAAAACTGAGAAAACGTAAGAGAAAACGTGAGAAAGTAGATATTTTAGCTCAATTATTCTTCTGTTATTGTTCATCTACCTTACCAGAAATGTCGAAAGTGTACACATGGATGAAATCAGGATGATAGGCGTATGCACAAATACTCGTTCGTTAGTCACGTGCCTACAAAGCGCTCTTTACTGGTAGTATTGTGATAGTTGGTTAGATTCAAGCTGACCGGCAGTGTAATGTGCTGGTAAAGGAAGAGGGACTAATGGCGAATGATTTTAAATTCTGTACCTAACGGTTTGTCTGTTATAGGTCTACTCGAGTAGGTGCTTCAGTAAAATGTAAATCTGTCACAAATCCACCTTCTTACTGGTTCGGCCATGCACTGCAAAGTAGCTGAACAGAGAGAGAGGATGCAAACATTTAGAAGGAGTTTCAAGGAGAAATTCTCTCGCTCTTCTTTCTTGTTCATGAGCAACATCCCGTGGTATGGACAAATAACCGGTCTGTTGGAATCGACCCAATTTTTTGTGTGCTATAAGTTAAAAGTCTTCCTGTTACTCGTACCAGGTCGAATATTAGAGTGCGATAAGTCATAGGAAATTATTTGATGCCGTGGAGAGATGTCCTGACCACTTCCGCCAACTGGGAAGGGCCTTCTCTTAATTACATAGATCATTTTGAAGTGGGAGGCTGTCCTACTGGCTCTCCGAAGCATCCAGTTATTTTTCCAGGCTGTGGGTTTGGGATCATATTCTGTTGTCTAGAATTACTGGAGTAACAGTCAAGGGCGCTGCAGTAACATCCATTGATGCAATGTAGGGGGGGGGGAGCAGAGCTGAAAAGGAGATGGTAGAAGGAAATGTGAGTGGAAAGGAAATAAAGAAGAGCGAAAACCTAAATTACGTAAAGCAAACTAAGGCAGGGTCAGAAAGGAACATGTATATAGTAGGCCTACTGCACTGTACCTGTACAGCGTTGCGTCAACGTACCACAGAAAGTGATTATAACTGTATACCAGTGGTGGGTGTCTACTCTTATGCCAGAACTTAGGGTGGGGAGAAAATAATGTATTAGAAGCGCGAAGGGTTTACAGTATACAGTATGAATAAGTTTTAAAGTGGGAGAAAACATTGTACGTCAAGGAAAAGGTGGAAGGATACGGTAGGTGAATGTGTGAGAGTATGGAGGGACCAGGGAACCCGCCGGGGATCAAGCTGGTTGGATGAAGTATGTACAGAGAAGCACATAAAGAGTTTGTCGTCCCCTCCCCATTTTTTTTTTTTTTCTACTTGATTCCCAACAAATCAACTCGGTGATAGGTGTGTAACAAAGTATGTTATGCACATCTAAAATTAAATGCACACAGAAAAAAAAATGTGCCGATAGTTAGACGTGTGACATGGAGCTAGGACTGTGAAAACTTGAATGATGTGTGAATGACTGTGACCTATTTCACCGGGCATGCTGTTTCTTTTTCTTTCCTTCTTTTTTCTTTTTCCCAATTTTCTACTTATATTTTCATGATTCTGGCTCCTACCCCGGTCAGTCCTTAGGCAGAAGCGAGGATCATGATGATCATGATCATAATTATAGGTAAGTTGACCATAATTTTACGTTGTGGTTCGTGGAAAAACGCCAGCCGACAGTTTCAGAAGACCCGAGTAGTGGCAGCAGTATAGCAGTCGGGTGAGTGATGCCAGTATTAAAGAAGTACATTTCCATGAAGGCAGTGGTAGAATAGTAGATTCAAATTATGGCAGCGTTACAGCAGTTATGCGAAGAGAAGCAGTATTTTAGTTGCAGATTTCCATTGTGACAGTTCTGTAAATTAGTTGTAGATTTCAGTGGTGACAGCATTACAGCAATGGACAGTAGATTTTAACGATGACAGTCTCTCTGGCTGAGCTAACCCGTCCATCACAGGTAACTGCTTCTGTAGGGCCATCCAACACGAACAATTCAGTTATTACACCGTGTTGGGATCTGGGGTCCTCCTTATGGTAGTACAGCACCACACTAGGGCCGGACCAGGATGCTTCCCACGGCGAGGTGAAGTGAAATATGAGGTTTTATTACCTCCACGAAGGAGGTTATGTTTCTGCCGACATTGGTTTGATTGTCTGCTTGTCTGTTAGCAGGATTATTCAGAAAGGTATGAAAGGATTTTGCTGAAATATTTTAGAGGGGTAGGGTATGGCCCAAGAAACAGTCCTTAGATCTTGGTGGTGATCCGGATCATCATCCGGATCCAGAAATTTTTTGTTTGTTTTTTCCACACGGTATCCAAAATTTCTCAGTGAATTTCAATGGAATTTTGTGGATGGTTGGGCCAGGGCCAAGAAAGAATTTATTAAATTTTGGGGCGGATCCGGATCCTGCACTGGCACTGGCGGAGGCATGCACTCGCTGGGTGCTTTCTAATTTTCTTACTGGACCGGCAGCTTCTTCACGCAGGATGCACAGCACCACATGTAAGCTCATCGGCAGAGCCGACAGCTGCAGTAATAGATCTACCTGAAGGCAGTATACAATAGGCTAAATACAGCTCATATTAGTGCCAGTAATGTAGTGCTTGTATGATTATGTATTTACATCTAATCTGCAGTTCTTCCTATAATATTCAAGATTCATGGGGATTTTTCGTAACCTTTACAGCAATTAATCTGTAATATTTTTTCTTTTTACTACAGCTTTGAGAAGTGGATGGGGAACAACTTCTTTCTATCCTTTTCTCTGGCTAAGTTTGGGAATAACGAGTAAATTTTTAACCCGAGATTATCCTTTTCCTTGAGTTTGTTTGGGAGTAGGCTGTATTATTAACTCAAGATTTTCCTCTTCTTTGACCTTAGTTTGTGATTAACGACTGTATTTTAACCCGAGATCACCAAGATGAAACCAACACTCATATTGGCATCCTTATTCAAACACATAATAGTATAGAAACCAGATTTCACCTCTCTTCCTCGTTATTAAATGCATGATTGTGAAAAGAATTGCAGGCTAAACAATAATATTATGCAATGAAGTGGTGTGTGTGTGTGCACATTTGACCCGCATGGATTTCAACATGCCCTGTATCAAAAGAAGAGGAACAACCAGCTGGCAAACATGATGTAAATTGTAGTAGTAGTAGTAGTAGTAGTACACTAGTTGATCCCCAGGCAGTCTGGCCGAACAGTCTCGAGTCCATAGGGAAGGCCACGGCCGAGACGGGGCTTTCCCACAGAGTTCTCATGGAGTGTATGTTCTGTTGTTGGCGCAGGTGATTGTGTGCAATGCAATCTTCCATAATGTGCTTAATCGTATAGGGTGCCTGGACAGCCGTCAGCGACGGAGTCATGCAGCCTATGATAGCTCCAGAGGGCTGGATGATGCCCTCATCTCAGCCTGGCCAGGTGGACCCGGTCCTCACGAGGGAGAGAGGATTCAGAAGGAGGCCGTGCATACAGCAGTGTGTTGTCTTTAAGTGACTGAATGGAGTGGCGAGTGATTTGAGCATGGATATATTCTCTGGAAGCTGGTTTGAGGTGGGCGAGGGGGGAGAGATGACAGTATTTGTGTATGATATCGTGTGCTGGGTTTTGTTTTGTTGTTCCTTGGTGTGTGTGGATGTGCTGCCATGCAATGTTGTGGATGGTGTGGGTTTGTGGAGGCTGCGGCGAGAATTTGTGTGCCTCTCATGTCTACATGATCTTTGACTTTGAGGACTTTGGTTTCTTGGTATAGATGGTCTGTGGGTATAGTAGCTGTGCAGCCTGTGATTATTTTTATGGCCTTTTTCTGTATGGTCTGTAGAGTGTTGTAGTGGGTTTTACTGAGGTTAGAAACCCAAGCAAGACTTGCATAATTCATCGCTGAACGTATGTATTCTGTATATACTCTGGTGGTGGTTTCTTTGTTGTGTCCAAATGTTATATGGGCAAGTGACCTTAAGGCGTTGAGTCTTGGTGTAAATTGTAATTTCTTACGGTTAGTTGCACGCCAGGCACGTGCACTTTTGTGCTCGATTTTTCACCAGACACTGGGAACCCACTACAGGTCATATTGCTTGGAGGAATGAGCTGAAATTTCGCATGGGCATGCCGGGCGTGTCAGAGCAGGTCCGTTTTAATTTTGGTGTTAGTGCTTGTCTCAAGGGCCACGTGATAACTACTTAAGAGTTAAAATCGAGGGCCGCCAAAGCTCTTTTAATATCCTATCTTCACAGGTATGCTTAAACTGATCATCATAAATTAAGCACATGTCTACCCTTGCACATGGCCTACTCGGTTTTAAAATACTGTGCAAAAATTCTTTATTTTAGAGCGGCTCTCCTTACAAGAACTAACAGGACGTCTTATACACTTCTCTCTCTCTCTCTCTCTCTCTCTCTCTCTCTGTATATATATATATATATATATATATATATATATATATATATATACCCGTATACTTATTCATCCCTTCAGCTCTTTCCTATATCATTGCCATCTCTTTCATTTCTTTTCACTGACACCTTTTCCACCTTCCCTCTTCGCCAACATTTTTGTTTCCTTCCTCCATTTCTCTCCTTCATAGACCAGTGGTGCCGATTGACCCCTGTCATGGTCGGAACAGCTCTAGTAGGTATGCCAATTAACGCCTGACAGGTTTATTTAATTCCCAGTGGTCGTAGAAGCAGGAGTGTCAAAATTACTTCCATTACCCCTCTCATGACTGGAATAACTCTGTTCCAGTTGAAGTGGATATCAGGGTGTAAGAGGTGTAATAGACAAAAATTGCGAAGGGGCTACGGGGCCTCCAGTTTGGAATAAATCTGTTCTAAGAAAAGAAAATCTTTGTGTGTAACAGTGTATTAGGGGAAAAAAAAAAAATGCAAAGAAGGTGCTACGAAGTCTCCTCCATTGCTGCCTAACTTATGATCTGTACGATAACTTGGTAAGAGTACTCAGCACCGCCCCGTTGCAAATTGCTATTGTCGTTATTCATTAACCTGAGACGTCCCATCGACGTATGGGTACGTTGCAACATTTTGCATTTGCTAGTCCCGTCGATGCACTGGTACGTTTTGCAATTGCAAGGTCCCTAATTTGCACATTTTTCAATTTTTGCGCGTGATTTTTCGTACGTATACACGGGAGACCTTCCTCTATTCCTCTACAAGATGCCAAGCAGGGACAATGCCTTACACTGCATAACCTCCCCCCCCCCACATGCCATTGTCTTGGCAATTTACCTGTTACCAGTGACCTGGCCAATAAAGACATTCAGGGCCAGAGTGATTCAGTAATCGATGACAATGTGGAGGACAAAGTTTACATAGCATTAGAGGAAGAAACAGTCAGAAATGATGATCAGGTAATGTGGCAAAAGAAGGTCAGGAATGGTGATGAGTTAGTGAGTGAAACAATGCTTATAATGCCTATATTACTGAAAACCAATATACTCTCATACTACATATAAATTCGTACCAAATAAATAAATAAATACCGTTTAGGAATGGTGTGGAATAGTTATCCTCCCACAGAACTCGTTTTCTTTGCAGCCAGCCAGATAGAAAACCCTATAGGGTAAGGAGGTACTCCTACCTGTATCGAGTATTTTAAACCTCAGGTGAGCGATTTCTCTATGAATTTTCGATGTTTCTCACCAAAAGCAAAGGTTTTAGCCAAAACAAAAATTTTCCAAAAATGGTCGGGACTGCGGGGTGTCGGAGGTGCGAAAGTGGTCGGGACGTGACGGGTTAAACACCTCAGCGATTGCACTGTTCAGCTTGGCCTGGTCAGCGTGGTGAGCTCACCCTTATCCGTGTATTCAGTTTGCCCATAGAAAGCAAGTTTACTTTCCTCCCCAAAGCTCACTTTTCTCGTAACTAGTGTTCTTATGACTTACCGATGGAAAACGACTACATTGTCTTAGCAGAATATCGGCTTCCTACATAGATGATGAAATTTTTATGAGCTTGTGATACGTGTAAAATGTGTTGAAATATTGGTATCAAGGAAGCAGGAATCTGGCTTCGAGTTGGTAGCCATGAAAAATGTTCAGCATAGCTCACAGAGCCATCTTATGAGATGAGGTGAAGACAAGACACGAAATTTAAATTAAAAAAAAAAAAAAAGTATTGTTCTTCACTGCTTCGGCGAAATCGAATTTTAAGCGACGTTTCTCAGCACTTTAACAAAATGTCATTGGCAAGTGAATACGTCCATTATCCACTAACCGTGGTGACTACACTCAGTGATAACTTATTTTATGCTGAGTGGTAAAGAGATATTCAAAAATAGACGCCTGGTGGTCTCGCGGGCTTAGATGCTCCAGTCGGTTGAGGCACAAACTGTAAAGATTTTCAGTCCAAGGGATTGCTGAGATTTCTTTGTTCAATTCATTCCACTCTAAAGAGAATGGCTGTTAGCTTTCACCTTAAACTCATGAACTGACTCTCCTAGTCTAGGGAAGCGTTGCTTCCGTTACTTAAATAAAAACTATGATGTATAGATAAAAAGAGTCCTGTAATTGATAATAAGAATTATTCTCAAAACATATACTAATAGCATCATCATATGTTTCTGCGAGTAACTTTTTTTTTTTTTTTTTTAAA
>NC_137008.1:28702233-28704733 GCF_032717465.1 Coenobita brevimanus | reverse complement strand
ATAGACAGATAGATTAGATATAGATGGATATATATATATATATATATATATATATATATATATATATATATATATATATAAAAGCCAATAAGCCAGTCTGGGGAAAGCTAGGCCAGGCTTAAAGGAATCGTTCAGGATGACAATGGGGATGTTGTGAAAATCGTTTCTATAATGTGAAATTTCCATGACATGATGAATAGTGGGGACCTAAATGTTGTGTTACAGGTGAATACATTTTACTAGTGTTGTCCCAAACATGAGAGGGTTGATAGGAGGAAATTTATCTAAGGTCGCAGCCACACATACTTTTTTTTCTTTAATGGATTTATGGCCATCGCCCGCTGTATGGGGCACTAGGCCAAAGAGGATTGGGAAAGCAAGACACCACCAAGCTCAAGCAGCACACATTAAGGCTAATCTAGGGGGCCAAGCGGGGTGGGAGCATGAAGTAAATTGTTCGTAGAATGGCTAGACGAACACTACCTCTTTCCCCCTGACAATCAGAATAGGTGGAATCCCCTCACCCAGGTTGGCCGCCCGAGCAGATCTTAGAGGTTGGAGTAGCTCGTGGCTCCAAGCACAACTACCCTTTTTTTTTTTTTTTTTTGCCTATCGACCATTGAGGCCGAAGCCTCTGGTCATTAAGGCAAATATATATATATGTATATATATTGACACATATATACATATATATACAAACATATATATATACATACATACATACATACACACATCCATGCACATGAACATACACACTTTCATGCACACGTACATATATATATAATAATTTTTATTTTATTATTTTTTTTGTAGTTTTTTTATTTTTATTTTTTATATTTTTAACCTTATATTACTTATAAACAAAATACCTAATTTAAAGACCCTAAAACTAACCACCTAACAGACAAATCGCTAACCTATACTAAATCCTAAGAGACAAATAATTAGGCCTACACTAATATTCAAAAAGCCTCGCACAACTACCAGAGTTTCAGAACCCTAATATGCGGATTTACTGAAGTCCCTAAGGTGTACGGGCGGCGAAATTTTTTTTCCTGCCCAGTTCCGTCACTTTGCACATATGGCACCGTTGCCCTGTGTTTACTTTGGCACCGCCGCGCAGCAGTGAGCCATATCGGATGCCAGGTTTAGTATTCATCACAATTATTTACCTTTTTTATGCTTGACTATAAATATAATACCTGACTATCTATATTTTACATGGATTGAAAGAATAATAGAGACATAGAGGTCATATAGTTTTCGCTGCCTTAGCTTAAATAAATATAAAAAGGGGTCATACCACTGTCTTGACTTCGTCACTCGTCTGCTGAGAGAGAGAGAGAGAGAGAGAAGGAGAGAGATTGAAACAGTATAAAATAATAACATGCAGGGTCATCAATAAAAAGTGAGTATGCAAGGAAGATACTCTCTACACTTTGCTAAAATTAGTTATATGTTGATTTAATGAAAATGCGGTACGTCTTAGGGGTGGTACATGACTGTTCGTTGAGAACACTTATCAGTAACATATGTTGTAGGCCTATACTACTTTACCTGTCATTTCTTGTCATTGCTCCCAGACGTACGATTCAATCAGCTGTGTTTACAGGAGAGAGAGAGAGAGGTTAATGACCCATAATATTTTATCACCTGAAACGCTTTTCATGATCATTCTTAAGGGTTAACCTTGGTAATTTCTGCTGCAAGCTGGGAAATATTGGTATCAATGATGCCTGAATATCAATGTTTCATTAGACATTTTCTTAGGTATATATGTCAGGTTAGATTTCAGATTATTTTCTTGTTTTTCTTAGGTATATTAGTAAAATAATTTGTCAGGTTAGGGATTTCCTTAGGGGATTATTTTCTTGTTTTTCTTAGGTATATTAGTAAAATCATATGTCAGGTTACATTTCAGATTATTTTCATGTTCTCATGACCTTTATTTCATGTTAAGTATGCTTGAAGGGTTTTTGTATTTGATGAAAGGCAAAGCTTTATTTGTTACGGTATAATCTTTATTAAATATTACACAGCACCAGGCACCATATGCTATTTCCCATGTGCTGATGACAGGCATTGGGTCAGACATGAGACATTATAGACTATTGTGTGCAAAATAAGTAAATCAAGAGAAACATGGAATTAAAAAAAACTCACTGTGATGCGCCACTGCCGATTGTAAACACAGCTGATTGAATCGTACGTCTGGGAGCAATGACAAGAAATGACAGGGAAAGTAGTATAGGCCTACAACATATGTTACTGATAAGTGTTCTCAACGAACAGTCATGTACCACCCCTAAGACGTACCGCATTTTCATTAAATCAACATATAACTAATTTTAGCAAAGTGTAGAGAGTATCTTCTCTCTCTCTCTCTCTCTCTCTCTCTCTCTCTCTCTCTCAGCAGACGAGTGACGAAGTAATGACAGTGGTATGGCCCCTTTTTATATTTATTTAAGCTAAAGCAGCGAAAACTATATGACCTCTATGT